>NC_134489.1:57723896-57747587 GCF_040206685.1 Ascaphus truei | reverse complement strand
AAATCTCTATAGAGTAAAAATATAAATAAAAGTGAAATGGAAAATGTTATTACAAATAAAAGTAAAAACCTATGCTAAGCACAGTGGATGTGGTAAAACATTTTAAAATAATGAACCAATAAAATACATAATAAAATATCAAAAAAGAAAATGTCCAGAAAAATATATGTAAAAGATATACAAATCCCAAAATGTTCCAATTGCTATCCAAAAGAGTCTCTGCAGCCCGAATGAAGGGAACACCACTTCCTTAGGATATCTACAAAAACACAGAAAAAACAGGCGCACTCATAGCGTAAAATTGTATAACAATAAATTTATGGAGTAAGGGATAAAAATGCACACTCACAAACAAAGCTGAAAAAAATGCGTTTTTGAGTACAACTCAGCCCGTTCAGATGCAGGAACCCAAGGAGGACTTCGGTGTGATGTCCGCGGTGTGTCTTGCCACAATAGCCCCTCTAGGTCCTGGCAGGGACCGAGAGCCACGAGGGACGCCGCCTTCCCCTCTCTCCGGTGCTACACAGAGCATACACTGAATAGAGTCTCGCGTGAACTCGATGATGTCAGCGAGGTTTCAGCCGGGGAGAGTTCACAGTGTAAACAGGAACTTGAATGTCTGAATGGCTGGTAGCAAAATGCTAGCAAAGCAGCAGGAGTGCAATAATGTAGATGAGTGCAAATAAAATCTGGACAGTAGGCTCCACAGCAATCTCTACGCGTTTCGTCTCAAGCGAGACTTCATCAGGAGTCCCTCGTGGCTCTCGGTCCCTGCCAGGACCTAGAGGGGCTATTGTGGCAAGACACACCGCGGACATCACACCGAAGTCCTCCTCCTTGGGTTCCTGCATCTGAACGGGCTGAGTTGTACTCAAAAACGCATTTTTTTCAGCTTTGTTTGTGAGTGTGCATTTTTATCCCTTACTCCATATATATATATATATATATATATATATATATATATATATATATATATATATATATAAAACATAATACTGAGTTAAGTTATGGTGAGTAAAAAAAGTGACAAAAACCCTCCGCAAGGGTTTTTGTCACTTTTTTTTACTCACCATAACTTAACTCAGTATTATGGTTTAGCCTATCCATAGCCTCTCTTGCATTCCCAGTAAAATCAACCCCACACTGATGAGACCCATCAAGGTCGAAACAGCTGTCTGTGGGTGGTTTTCTGGGTATGCACCTTAACCCTGGCTGTGCTCAAAGCTGTGACCATGCAGCAAGCTTAAGCCTATAGGGAACCATGTTAAAAATGGTTATTGAGGCAAAAAGTGACACTGTGTGCTCATTTGCATGTCATTTCCCAGAATCCCTTGCTGCAGTGGAAGTGCTGTATGCTGGGTGATAATGGGGAAAGGCGGGGTTGCAGACCTGCCTCAGACATGCAGATGAGCATACAGCTATATTTGCATATATATATATATATATATATATATATATATATATATATATATATCAGTGTTCGACAATCCTATACATTTACACGCCCGGGGCGTGTGGATTTAACCCCCGGCGAGTAAATATTGGCCCAAGCAGCACACGTGTTTTTTTTTAAATTTCCCCCCGCTCGCTGAAATTTTCCCTGCTCGCGCTAAAAAAAAAAAAACTCCCCCTACCTGACAGCTGATTGGCGCGCGCTCCCAGGCTTTGTGGGCGCGCGGCCAGGCTCTATATGAGCCCGCCCCCAACGAGCGGCCATTCTTTCTGCCCAGACATCTGTTGGAGGGTAAGTACTCGCCATGCTGCGGCCCCTCTGCTCCTTCCCTGCGATCCCCCTGGTCCCCACATGGCTCCCTTCTCACCACCGCGACACTCTGCTCGTGCCCTCTCCGCCAGTATGCGCCTTTGCGTTAGCTCTCCCCTCCTCCTGTCCCCTTCCTCCCCCTCCTCCTGTCCCTCTCCTGTCCCCCTCCCCTCCTCCTGTCCCCTTCCCCTCCTCCTGTCCCTCGATCCACCGATCGCTGCCCGGGACGGGAGGTCCCACTGCTGCAGCCCGGTTGTCGTAGGGAGGGGGGAGGGCGCTCTCACCACGTGCCTCCCTCACTTGCTTAATGGTGCATACCTGTTTGCCCGCGCACTGTGGGACATGCCGACGGGAGGAGCAGGCCAGTGGCGGCCACGGTGAGGTTGACTGTCCCGTTGGGTGCCCGCCACGTGACTCCCACCCACCCTGCCACCTCTCCATCTCCTCAAAGCTCCACTACGCCCGCGTGAGGTATGGGGGGGATGTCGGCCTGCCCCCCACCCCCCCCCCCACGAGCGGGAGATGGGCGCGGGTGGGTGAGGGAGGAGCGTGGTGGTGGTCGCGGCCTTTCCTCCCCCTCCCCGTGTGTGCTTGTGTGTGTGTGTGTATATATGGGTGTGTGTGTGTATATATGGGTGTGTGTGTGTATATATGGGTGTGTGTGTGTGTGTATGGGTGTGTGTGTGTGTATATATGGGTGTGTGTGTGTGTGTGTATATATGGGTGTGTGTGTGTGTGTGTGTGTGTATATATGGGTGTGTGTGTGTATATATGGGTGTGTGTGTGTGTATATATATGGGCATGTGTGTGTGTGTATATCTGTGTGTGTGTATATATGTGTGTGTGTGTGTATGTATGTGTGTAAACATGGGTGTGTGTGTGCATATATGGGTGTGTATGTGTGTGTGTATATATGGGTGTGTGCTTGTGTGTGCGTGTATATATGGGTGTGTGTGTGTGTATGTGTGTATGGGAGTACGTGTGTGACACCAGAGGTACCCCCCAGTCAGTCACCCCCCCCCAGTCAGTCACCCCCCCAGTCAGTCACCCCCCCCAGTCAGTCAGCCACCCCCCCAGTCAGTCAGTCACCCCCCCGTCAGTCAGTCACCCCCCAGTCAGTCACCCCCCCCAGTCAGTCACCCCTCCCCCCCCAGTCAGTCACTCCCCCCCCAGTCAGTCACCCCCCAGTCAATCACCCCCCCCAGTCAGTCACCCACCCACCCAGCCAGTCACCACCCACCCAATCATCTAGCCAGTCACCCAGTCAGTCATCCACCCAGCCAGTCACCCACCCACCCAGCCAGTCACCCACCCAGCCAGTCACCCAGCCAGTCACCCACCCTCTCTGTGTGTCACCCACCCTGTGTCACCCACTGTTTCCCCCCTCTGTGTGTCACCCCCTCTGTGTCTCCCCCCCCACACTCTCCCTCTCCCCCCCCACTCTCCCTCTCCCCCCCCACTCTCCCCCCCCCCACTCTCCCTCTCCCCCCCCACTCTCCCTCTCCCCCTCACACTCTCCCTCTCCCCCCACACTCTCCCTCTCCCCCACAGTCTCCCTCTCCCCCCACACTCTCCATCTCCCCCCCACACTCTCCCTCTCCCCCCACACTCTCCCTCTCCCCACCACACTCTCCCTCTCCCCCCCCACACTCTCCCTCTCTCCCCTCCCCACACTCTCCCACCCACAACTCCCTCTCCCCCCCCCTCTCCCTCTCTCCCCCCCTCTCCCTCTCTCCCCCCCTCTCCCTCTCTCCCCCCCTCTCCCTCTCTCCCCCCCCACACTCTCCCTCTCTCCCCCCACACTCTCCCTCTCTCCCCACACACTCTCTCTCTCTCTTCCCCACACACTCTCTCTCTCTTCCCCACACACTCTTTCTCTTCCCCACACACTCTCTCTCTCTTCCCACACACTCTCTCTCTTCCGCACACACTCTCTCTCTCTTCCGCACACACTCTCTCTCTCTTCCGCACACACTCTCTCTCTCTTCCCCACACACTCTCTCTCTCTTCCCCACACACTCTCTCTCTCTTCCCACACACTCTCTCTCTCTTCCCCACACACTCTCTCTCTCTTCCCCACACACTCTCTCTCTCTTCCCCACACACTCTCTCTCTCTTCCCCACACACTCTCTCTCTCTTCCCCACACACTCTCTCTCTTCCCACACACTCTCTCTCTCCCCCCCCCACACACTCTCTCTCTCTCCCCCCACACACACTCTCTCTCTCTCCCCTCCACACACTCTCTCTCCCCTCCACACACTCTCTCCCCCCCCACACACTCTCTCTCTCTCTCTCTTCCCCACACACTCTCTCTCTCTTCCCCACACACTCTCTCTCTCTTCACACTCTCTCTCTCTTCCACACACTCTCTCTCTCTCTCTTCCACACACTCTCTCTCTCTCTTCCCCACACACTCTCTCTCTTCCCCACACACTCTCTCTCTTCCCCACACACTCTCTCTCTCTTCCCCACACACTCTCTCTCTCTCTCTCTCTTCCACACACTCTCTCTCTCTCTTCCACACACTCTCTCTCTCTCTCTTCCACACACTCTCTCTCTCTCTTCCCACACACTCTCTCTCTCTTCCCCACACACTCTCTCTCTCTTCCCACACACTCTCTCTCTCTCTCTTCCACACACTCTCTCTCTCTCTTCCACACACTCTCTCTCTCTTCCCGCACACACTCTCTCTTCCCCACACACTCTCTCTCTTCCACACACACTCTCTTCCCCACACACTCTCTCTCTCTCTTCTCCACACACACTCTCTCTCTTCTCCACACACTCTCTCTCTCTCTCTTCCCCACACACTCTCTCTCTCTCTCTCTCTTCCCACACACTCTCTCTCTCTCTTCCCCACACTCTCTCTCTCTTCCCCACACACTCTCTCTCTCTCTCTTCCCCACACTCTCTCTCTTCCCCACACACTCTCTCTCTCTCTCTCTTCCCCACACACTCTCTCTCTCTTCCCACACACTCTCTCTCTTCCCCACACACTCTCTCTTCCCCTCACACTCTCTCTCTCTCTTCCCCACACACTCTCTCTCTTCCCCACACACTCTCTCTCTTCCCCACACACTCTCTCTCTTCCCCACACACACTCTCTCTTCCCCACACACTCTCTCTCTTCCCCACACACTCTCTCTCTTCCCCACACACTCTCTCTCTCTTCCCCACACACTCTCTCTTCCCCACACACTCTCTCTTCCCCACACACTCTCTCTCTTCCCCACACACTCTCTCTCTCTTCCCACACACACTCTCTCTCTCTCTCTTCCCCACACTCTGTCTCTCCCCCACACTCTCACACTCTGGATCTCTTATTTACCCTATATATCTTAACTGCCCTATACTACACCGAAATAACCTATACTGCTTTCTTCCAGATCTGACTCAAGCTTCACACGGAAGACATCGGAACCCCCCCTAACACAGAAGACAGGTAAGGAACACCTTCCCTCCAATGTATAACATTGGGTGAATGAGGGTACCTGGACATTGAGGGACTGCGGATCAGGTAAGATCCCAGGCGGGATTGCTGTTTTAGATATTGTGAAGCGGGGACGTCCAGACACTAGTTAAGGGGTTCAGGAAACTAGTCATTCACACCTGGCTTTTATTTCTAGATCCGACATTTACACACACGTAACCAGGACGAATTGTAGTATAATGTAATACAATAAATACATTTATGTCAAAAACGAATGTTGTTCTGACTAGGAATTTATTAAATGTATTTTATTGATATATTTAATTTTAAAGTGAGGTTGGGGGCGGGACTAGGGTTGGGGACGGGACTAGGTGGCGAGTAGATTTTTTGGTTGGGCGAGCAGATTTTTGGGTGATTTGTCGAACACTGTATATATATATATATAATCCAAAAAACAGCCGGCACTCCACTTGAAAGTAAACAAAGTTTGGTGCATATCCCATAACACAATAATAGACCATACGATACCGGTTGAAGCACGACATCAAGGGACAGCACTCAGGTAAGTTGATCACAAGTTCTTTGTATTGAAAAAGAAACACAAAAAAACGACGTTTCGGTCCCCCAGTGGGACCTTTCTCAAGGTGGTGCACGAAACGTCTCTCTCTATATAAAAATATATTATATATATATATATATATTTTTTTTATGTTGATCATCTGCTTTGACAGGCATCACATGGAGTTCATTAAACATATCACTGCAATTAATTCAAGCTGGTCTTACATGGAAACTAAATCTTTAACCTCTTGGGTT
Source organism: Ascaphus truei (assembly GCF_040206685.1). Classification (NCBI taxonomy): domain Eukaryota; kingdom Metazoa; phylum Chordata; class Amphibia; order Anura; family Ascaphidae; genus Ascaphus; species Ascaphus truei. The sequence continues at coordinate 57,741,577 of NC_134489.1, read as the reverse complement.
TCTGGTCCCTTTGATAGCATTGGGATTAAGCCGACATGCACTAGTATGGAGTTTTTGTAGTTTGCAAATAAGGTCACAATAAGATCACAGCAATCCTGGGTATAGCATCAAGCGTCAAAATATTTATTGGGTGAGATGGTTAGCAATGTTTGGTTTCTGGGCTAATGATTTGTAACTGGATAAAATGAGTTTTGCATTATGGAGTTAGCGATGGGGAGACGTTGAACCAACCTATCAGTTGTTGCCGCTGGTCATTTCAGGAACACGTGCAAACATCAAAAGCATAAGGAATGCATCAAACACTGAGCCAGCATCCTTTCCCTGGAGGAGGATAATGTTTAGCTCTGTAGCAGTGTTGGCTTCTCCCGATACTTCTCCTCAATAGCCTTGCACTCTTTGATCAGGACTCAATTAGCTGCTTAACGATTTCCAATGATCCGATTGCTGGTCTAACAAATCGCTTTGAAATAGCAGATCCCAGCTAAAGATTTCCAGATGTCAGCATTCCGTTTATGGAAACAACCAACTTCATGAAACCCGGTGTATGGAATGAGGTTGGAAACCTTAAACCATTTGCTGGTTAAAGATCCTCCAGACTCATTTAGTTTGTACACTATACATTTTTTCTTTTTACCCCACTCACCTAATTCCACAATCCTCTACTTACTGTGATGAGATTACATTTTGTGTCAACGTGTACAAAATATCGTCTGAGGCTGCGGCCAGGCAGGGTATGGGTGCGCTGCGCCCTGCTCGGCTGATTCGTGGCCGGCTAGGCGTGCGCTCGCCTGGGGGCGCGGCCATGACATCATGGAGCTGGTTCGCCCTCATTGGGCGAACCGCTGACGTGACTCGCTTGCGAGCAGCAAAATCAAATTTGCTTGCTCTAAGTGCCGAGTGGGCGCAGGCGCTTGCTCACGCATTGTCGCAATGTGTTTCATCGCGGCCAGCGTGAGCCCGCTCAGCACCACCCTGGACGAGGCCGAAGAAGCATCGTTGTGTAGATGGCAAGAAATATGTGACAGAATATCACAAAAAGGTGGCTAGTACCACTTGGTGGCATACACTGTAACTGCAATAGAGTGAAAACACTCACCCATTTAACAATAGGGCCATTTGAAGGATGTCTCACTGCTTAAGTATATGCACTTTTCACCAGGAACACTGGATTCAAGCACATCAGCTACTTATTTGATCACCATAACTTTACAAACAAGACAGAGCAAAGCCAAGTATATACTTAGGGCTTACATTCTTGCTACCAACGACATTAAAATAAATTATTTAATAACCCTCCAAAGGTTGATCATGAAAATGTTAAGTGTTGACAATATTTAATAATATTTAGGGGTGTCCGATTTTCTATTTGAAATAATAAGCTACATTTGACCTAATAGACATGCCAATGGACTTAGCTCAATGTCATCGTAGGAGGATCAAACGAGATGAGGCGGTGCAGCTGCCTTGCGGGAAGGAATCAGACGGGACTGGATCACAGGTAAGTGCAGGAAGCTTTAAAGCTGCAGTTCAGGCAATATCCTGCATGTGTTTTTTTTAATAAATCAGTTCTGTAGTAAGAAAAAATACTTTTAGCATTTTCTGTTTTAAAAACAACAACTTTGAAAGACCAATTTTCTTGTATTATATTTTAACAAGCATGCTTGTTCCTATAGCAACGATTTACATTCCCCATATTTAAAGATGTCGCCAAACCTTGCCGATCAATAGACGGAGAACTAATTGACCAGCAGCTATGCAGTTCTTTAGGTAATTAGAGATTGCACATATAAAACTATTGAAGTAAAAAAATAAATTAAAGAAAAAAAAAAAAAAAGACAACTGCAGCTTTAATGACATAACAGCCAGACGAACCACTCATGCATTTCGCATGGGGGACCGCGCTTTATCAAAGAGGAGGGACTTTATCATCGTAAGAGGGACTGTACCTTACTATGAAAAGCGAAATGGCAAGAATGGGCAATATCTACTGCTTTCATGGCGAGCTAGTATGAGACTGTAGCATTAGTTTCTCTTTCAGGTGTGCGTCAGAGATCAGGATTGACATACAAAGCAGCTAATCAGAAAAATCACAATTGAAAAAGACCTGAAAAAAAAATGCTGGTCTAAAAACAGAAAGTGTCCGTTAACATCCCTGTTCCTCGTGCACCAATAATTAGAGTGTAAGCTGTTGAGGGCAGGGATGTTTCTTGTCGGGGGGGGGGGGGGAGAGAGGATAAACAACTTGTGACCAATTAGACTTCCCCATGTCCCTCCCCAGTGATCAATCTATAATCCACCTGTGCACATTAAAAGAGACTTTCCACGCACAATTCAAAGAGTAAACGATCAGGGATACTTCACAGCAAGATTTATTAATACATCCAAAAAGAAAGAAAAGAATCATTTTGTCACACTATATACAGATAATACACAGTGTTTTATACACATATTACATCAGTTGTTTTTTTTTGTTTGTTTTTTTACACAAGAAAAATATACATAAAAATGTAAACTTCTGTATACAAAAACCCTTAAACAAACCAAACGAGGACCAGATAACAAAAGATGAATCTTATTTTTCTGCTGCTGTTGGTTTTAAATGGTAACGTGGTACATTCGCTGCCAGAATAATGGGGGCTTCCATACTGAACTGCACACAGCACCCACTGCAAGTGCTTCAGATGAGATAGTTTCAGAAATAACCCTTCAATGCCAAAGAAAAGCCCCAATTTCCTGTGCAGTGCGTTGGCTGCCCCTCTCGCAAGGAAAGGGTTAAAAAGAGCTGTATTATTCCCCCCTTTTGCTGCAAAGGGCTGCAACACTAAATTTCAGAGGGTTGGGTGCATTGTGCACAAGCCATTATCCAACAAAGAACCCCGTTACCCCATTAACGAGTGTAGACTAGAAATGACCTCTTTCAGATGGGTTCAACAAACCCTTTCTCCCAGAATGTTACTTGGCAAAACATAAATTGCGTATCAACTGAAATTGCCACAGTGGTTTATAGGAAGGGGAACCTGCCACATGACACTGTCCTTCTTAACAGGTGCAATCCAACCTCCATTTTTTTTTTACAGGATTGGAACCAGGGGTCTTCCTCCAGAGCTGGACCGCACTGTTTTCCACTCCGGCTCCCGAAATACTGGTGAAGTTACCAGTACTGCCTGGTTTTTAAAAGGCCATCCAATAAGAAGCCACAACACAACGTTGCAGCTTCCTATGGGCCTGAGATTTAGCAGCCGTTCCGTTTCCCGTGGATGAGATTTAAACCCGGTAAGTATCTCGGAAACCAGGGGGTCCCCTGGAGCTGAAATTTGTGGCGTTTGCCTCATGGGGACCCTAGATTCACACCCTGTACAAAATGGGGACGTAAAAGGGGAAAACAAAAATGTAAGAGGAACTGCACCTTTAAGGAGCCTGGTGATGCTCTAACTTGCACACTGCCTTATGGCCATGTGGTAACATCACAAGAATTTTTGCATCAAACCACAGAGACACTGGAAATTGGATAGTTGATAGTTGATAGGTCGTGGCTTGCATAATTAAGCGTTGCAGGTTTCTCTGGCAGCGAAAGGGGTTTATGCACATGAGCTTATGGCATGTTAAATACAAACTTGTATAGCAGAAAGTGTCCCACACAACAGAAATGCATTCAAAATCAAGCTTATCCTTGCTACCATGCAGTTATTTCATGAATGAAGAATGTGGATTGAACCCGTTTCAAAATACAATTGGTTGCGGCTTCTGCCAGCCAAAAAAAAACCCTGAAAAGAAAGCCGGGCGATGTAATGGAGAATTCAATCTTTTACATTTCAAATCTTAGAATCATGAACCTTACAATTCAGTGGCAGCAGCGTGTATGTTGCGATGATGCCAGCAAGGACATATCAATGGGATTAAAAATATCCTTTTGCCACCATAATTTAATTAATGGGAACATAAGCCGTTAACCAGCCTGGTGCAACGTACAGAATGACTATACAGGCATACCCCGCATTAACGTACGCAATGGGTCCAGAGCATGTATGTAAAGCAAAAATGTACTTAAAAGCGAAGCACTACCTTTTTCCCACTTATCGATGCATGTACTGTACGGCAATCGTCATATAAGTGCATAACTGATGTAAATAACGCATTTGTAACAGGCTCTATAGTCTCCCTGCTTGTGCACAGCTTCGGTCCAGGTAGGGAGCCGGTATTGCTGTTCAGGACGAGCAGACAGGCGCATGCGCGAGCTGCCGTTTGCCTATTGGGCAATATGTCTTTACTTGCGAGTGTACTTAAAGTGAGTGTCCTTAAACCGGGGTATGCCTGTATAGAAAAATCTGGGATTCGAATAGTCTTGTACTCAGGGGTTTGCAGACAATTAAAGGGAATGTTTTATATTTAGAAATATGCACATTTTTTTCATAAGTTATTTTATGGAAAAATATTGCAATAGCAGAGCTATCGCCATAATAATACAAATTAATACTTTCATTAATCTGAGGGTTTAGCACATCTGTTTAACTGTGATTACAGAAATCCCCCCAGTATTTTAACATTCTGTACTAATTTCATTAGACATAAAACAAAAAAACCTTGAATAAAACATTCACCACTTCACATACTCACAACACACTATACATACAAACTCAAACATTTGATGCAAACATGAAAACTTGTAAGATTTTTTTTTTAATAAATAGTTTTATAGTTATATAAAAGGGGGGGGGAGATTCAAATTATACAAATTAGGCTGGGGAATTTTTTTTTTTTTTTTAATTCATTAAAATCAGACTTGCTTTATGCAGATTTCTTCGGGAACCTTAAGAATTTCTGCAATGGATACCTATAGTGATCCATCGCAAATAACGTCTGCAGTGAGCTTCTTAGCCAAATCTATGCTACACAGCGAAGGAGGCTGCAGATACCGCAGTGGTCAGTGTTCAAACATCACTACTAACCAAGAGATGTGCTAGAAGCGAACACGCGCCAATAATTAAGGATGCTGCTGATTATGCACGCTTATGCCATCTCAATTTAGCAAAAAGGGGGATGAAGGAGATAACATGCCAAGTAGATCATAAGTCATACAATTGTTTGACAAAACAAAATACAGGTTTTCGATACAGATCTGCAAGGTAGCAAGGAAAGCTATACACCTCGACACGGCATACAGTATTTCCAGTGTAAAAAGGTGTGTGCGACCATTTTCTTTTTCTATCCCAATGTAAAATAAAAAGCTTGTATATAGATTTCATTTTTAATATAGCTATCAAATACACATATGCAACATAATTCATTACACTCAATACGGCTTTAGTATAAAATGTATAATTTACGAGGCAATGTTAGCATAAATTAATATAACTTTTCTTAGAATCTAATTTGGGAATACGGGAAAGCTCAAGGGGGAGAGGGCGGGAAGGGTATCCTTAAATAAAACTTTAAAGCTGAGCACGACGGGAAAGAAGGGGTTTTATATATGTTGAACTGGAGCAGAGCATTTTGATAGCATGGATAAAACATATAGTCAAGGTCGATTTTAAAAACACATACGCTCCCAATCCGTCTTTAATAAATTACTCTTAGAGGGCTATTCATTAAACTGCGATAGCACCAATAGCGTCACGAGCGCACAGAAACACCTATTGGCTTTAATAGTTTCCTTGCGATTGTGCCCTGATCGGCACTATCACAGTTGAATAAATAATCCCCCTCTCTAAACTTTCGTTAAAAAGACGATTTTGTTCAATATTGTAACTGCCCTTTTTCCCACCGTGGGAATCCCTGAGACATACCAAATAACTGTACAGCAGTTACGGGGAGCAGAAACTGGGTCGACAAGCACATCACGAGTGGTGGGAAATTCCAAGAGCCCCATGGCCCAAGGAAATGCGCCAGGTAATGGATGAGATGAGGCAATCCGCACTATACCTCAAAAACAGTTCAAGCAAAATTCCTGATGTCAGTTAAGAAAAAAAAAAGTCGTAGTAATTGATTAAGCACAAGAGAGTCCAATCTTTTAGACATACAGTCTACAGAGCTTTGTTCCCTTGTTGAAGATCTTTTGTGGCATTTTTTATGCTAGTAGCATAGGCGTTACCATTAGTTTTTTAAATAGATCCCTTTTCCTTAAAGTTGCATTCTCACACAGGATCAACATGACCTTTAAAGCAACATGTTTAACCTTGATGACTGATCTCTGGAGAGAAAAAAAAGATAGAGAGAAGTTGTAGAATTTTAAGCTAATTTTTAAAAGTGGTCTCGCAAATTGACATGTTTTACTTACAACAATCATGCCTTTTCTTCGTCCAAACTGAACACTCCTTTACCCAGAGTCCTTGTTGTACTTTCAAAGAGGATTTAAAATGAGATTTTCTTTCAATAAAAGCAGCACCGAATCAACAAGATTGATCACATTAACTGCCCTTAGTTCTGAGTTCTTGGTTCGAAAGCTTGTAACATTTCAACTACTTGTTGGTCCAATAAAAGGTCACACCCTTACTCCCTCTCCCTCTGTTACTACAGTACTTGGTTTTGACAGAGCTCACTGTTAAAAATGTAAGTGGAAGTCTAGGTTTGTAAAGAGAAGTAGTGGAATGTAGTCCATACACCAGAAATGTCGTAGGCCAATCCTCAAGGGACGCCGCCAAATCCGCTTTTCAACATTTTGCCAAAGTGTAATTAACAGCTCTAATAATTAAGCCAACTTGCTTAGTTATGTAGTGTCCCGGCCATGAAGACTAAGCTTGGGTCACCTTGTTATATACAGGTAGTCCTCGTTATCCAACGTTTCACTTTACAACGAATGGCATATCCAACGCTTTACAATGCAACCCTACGGGCCGCTTTTCGACGCCGGAATGCGTTATCCAACGCCTGAATGCGTTATCCAACGCTCACCGCCACTGATTAACATGGGACTCACTTTACAACGGTTTCACTATCCAACGCTACTTCCAGAACGGATTCCGCTGGATAACCGAGGACTGCCTGTACACAACACAGCAATGTACACTTGATGGAAGACTGGAAGAACTGTTACCACCATCCTACACATTCAAGAAAATATATGTTTGCTATATTGTTCTTATGGACTTGCATATACATTTGCTTTTGAACTGAGCCACTATCTAGTCTGTGGATATATTTTCTGTTTTAACCATGTCTTGTCTTCTCTTCCAATGAAAATGTGCAATCCCACTTAATATATTACAAATTGCCACAAAATGAAAACCCTTCCTACACCATTCTTGTCATTGGTATTCTCAGATTTAGGTTTGGATATCCAGAAAGTACAATAATAATAATATACAATAAATAGTGCTTTCCCCCACCCCAGAGACTGAAGTACAAAGCTATTCCAGAATTGCAGGGATGTGGGCTTAAGCTATATGCAGTTTGTAGAAAATACACAATTCCTTTAGCTTAATATTTTTTCACCAGTAGAAAGCTATGAAATAAAGGATGCAAAATGAAAAACAAAAATCAAGGACAGCATGTAAAAATAAAATGGAGCTGCATCAGTAACTGCATAACCCTCTGGAACTAAACAGGAAAAATGCTCTTTTCAAGTGCAGAGAAGGTACATTTTGTTAAAAGTTAATTAGGGGACATGTTTATGCAGCCAACCAGAAATGCTCTGTGGAGATAAAAGGCTGACGATCTATGCTCTATACAGTATCTTGTTTAAACACGTAACAAAATGTCTAACAATATTTTTTTTTCTTCCCGTCTTCCCAAAAGCAATATCCGTTTTCTCGATACGCAATATAAAATGATATGGACAGGGACACAGAAACGTATACCATGATGAACGGACTACTCTTCAACCATGTGAAGCTTAATTAAGGAATGGTATATCATACGCATTCAAACTTCCTAAATATCAAATACTGCAATTACCTCTCAGCATACAGTACACCAAAGACTTTATTCATTTCAAATTAAAAAAGATAACTGATCTATTGACCTTAGGGCAATGAGGCAGAAACACGCACCCAGAGAATCCCTAGTTTATAAATCATTGACAATAGGGGGTTCCAATGAGTAACTGGATCACTTTACTGTACTCTTACTTGATTTGAAAGAACCAGACAGACACTTCAAGTGCTTTAAAAACCACGCTCCTAATTTAATGGAGGTACAAGAATAATGAATTTGGTTGGCGACTTTTCTACAAATTGATGTGCGCAAACAGAAGCCAGGCAACCAAAATCCTATAACGTGTTAAGCTCTTAAAATGCCTGGTTTATTATATTAAAAAGCTGATGTAATGGTTCCATAAGGAGGCCAAAAATTAGATTACACAGTGAAGATCATTGGCCAAAATGTATGTTGTAATTTATTTGATTTAAAATTAAAACATCCAGACATTTAAAACTTCTCTACAATTTATAGTTTGTTTCAGAATGTAATATCATTTAAATAGCTGTTAAAAGGTTCAGCTCTATTTTTATATTCTGCGAAAAGTCCTTTTTTGGGGAAGATTAGTGCCATTCAAATGAAAAAAAGACCTGAAATCTTCTCAAGCAACAGAAAGACTATTCATGACACACTGCTAAGGGCCTCAGAATAGAACCCAAAACGTATATGTTAAGAATATACAATCTATACGGCTTTAATGATGGGCTGTACGGGAGCTTGTATCTTCAGAATATTTGCCGTGGTGGGCAGGTCTAAGAGTTCTAGATACAGAACAAACGTTCAGCAATATTTCTTAAAAAATAGAGAGGTAGGGCAGATTATCACAATGAAGTGCATGATCAAGATGACTACTAGGCAGGTGGTCTATAAAAGACATTTTGAACTCCAACATGGCCTCAGTTTCTGAGCTACTCACATTTTTGGATGCTGGGAGAATAAAAAGGCCCCCAGGTTAGTCTCGCCCTGATGAGCCCACATAATGCAGCCATGTCATCCGGCCCATGATTGTTTACCATTTGTTGGCTCTGGCAGCCGTGTTATTTATTTTTGTTCCATTTTTATACTGGGAAACAAAAATAAGTGTATCGGGAAAAGGGGTTTAGAGCTTAAACGTGCGTGGGTCAAAATAGTGACGTAAATGCACAAAGGTGATAAAGTTCACAGCAAAATATAATATCTATGCACAGGGCACAGGTGATTTGGGCTTTGGCTTGGGATACAGAGATATAGATTTTGTCTCTCGTGGCATTAGATTTATTCATGAAGTTCACTTAAAAAAACTGTTATAACAATGTTGTAACAGGAAATTATTCAAATGGACAGCACCCCATGCAGGCTAAGAGCGGACCAATTATTAGTGGGGCAGGGGCTTGCCATAAAACAGCATTGACGTACACAAGAACTGGTCATAATTGGAGATGTTTCGATTCAGAGGTAGAGTTATTCCAAAAACGTCAGTTACTATCTGAGAGGTATGTACTGTGTTTCAGCTTTAACTGTTCTAAAAACAAATTGTCCATGGAAATGTCCTTTTTATGGTTGGAAAAGTGCATAATGTGAAACAAGCGCTGCAAGAGTTCCAGCCAAACTCCATACATATTTCTGCACACTTACAAGTGAATTGGTTTGGACTACGAGTTATTTCCCTGTGTGTGTGTGATTTGGACGATTAAACTTTAAATATATAGTTGGCACGGGGGACGATGCTCAAATGGAAAAACAAAACAGAAATCAGTGTACGGTGCTTTGTTTCTGGAATTGTGTATACAAAGAAGCGTAGTAGAACTGAAGAATGCCTTTCTGCAAACAACAAATTATATTTTCTACTCCGCCAAGCAATGCTTTTGCATGGCTCACTGACAGCAAAGTGCTTCGTCAGAAGGGGCTTTAGGAGGAAGTATATAAATTCATGAGACCAAGAATCAGAATTGCACCTTGAAGTGTTCGCTTTCTATTATTTTAGCTACGTAATTACTTTTTTTTTTAATCATAAAATTGGGAGGAAATTATTAAACAAAGTACGACTATTTGGTCAAATCAGAGGTCTGATCATTCTTATGGGCATGATCAACTAACAGCATAAATATTGATAAATCCCATTAAATAAAATGGTACCAAATACACCCATCTCTGAAAATATTTATTTTGATAATTTATTGTATTGGAAAATGATAAATTAATCTATGCCTTAAAAAGGTGCAATTTCATTTAGGAACCGAAGTAATGCCAGTAATTATTTTTATGGGTTTAACCTATAAATCCGTAGATTAAACAGATTTATGGACACCTGCTCTGTGTCTGAAAGTAAACGAGGAAAAAGAGACAATAATAAAAGATAAGGCAGAGGTAAGCACTTAAAGTTATAATTATTACAGCATTGTCATGATAAACTAATAAAATCATTTTAAAAATACTTCTACAAGGGACTTTTAAGGGATTAGTCAACTAGTTTTAACATGCAGTACATCATGTCTGGCACAATCTGATTCTATGTGGGACTGTCCCTTTAATACTTGGATAGTGGCTCACACATACTAAGCAGTCTTCTCCCATGATACCTTCGGGCGCTGGAAACCCCCTTACAGAGCATTGACTTGGATGGGCTGTAATGTGTCTTCTGGCAGAAGTCTGCCTAGAGTAAGCATGGGCCTTTATGCCCAGCCACATAAGAAAAAGATTAACAGTGCCACGTGCATCACCTTTCAATGCGTTGCTGGCTATTCTGCCGCAAAAAGTGGTTTCCAACCTGTGTCCTGTGGTTCCTATTCAAGACCCAATAATAATAATATTTATTTGGGGCCGATTTGAAACTTTGTATTTCAAAAAGGATATTATAGGTTACACTGCAAACAGGGCAATTTTGGGACAGGAACTTGGGACTGCGCTTTGATTTCAGCAACTTTGTTAGGGTTCAACAATATAGCGATTCTGAAATTAGGAACGGACTGAAATACTAACTTAGGCTGTGCTTATAGTGCCGGCGACTGTGATGTCACACTGCTGTCGCTGGAAAAATCCAATTGAGATGACTTCCAGCGATCGCGACCAAGCTGTCGCTCCGTCGCGTCGCTTACTATAAGCGCACGTGACGGCGGCAATGCATTTGTTTTGACACAACGTCTCGTCGCTGTCGCTATAAGCGCAGCCCTACTTTGGATAGATTGATTTTTCTACCACATTTCTTTATTTAAAGCCATATTATTTGTTGTAGTTTAGATCTAAAATTCATTTTATTTTGCTTGGGGTCCCAGATCCTTTTTCCCTATAAAAACACATAAATTACATTCCATATAGCAATTCATTTATTTCAACCTATATAAGCCGTACCGCAGCAATAGTGTTTTAGATATATTGGAGAAGTGGGCTGGGCTATTTTAACAATACATTTGAAGGGTTAAACCGACGCACGGTATGTTTTAAAGGGTTCTGCAATTCTCACCGAAGTTGAAAATGACTGTTTAGTAAATGTGTAACTGCTTGACAGAGTAAGAATAGTCATAGAAAATCTGTTCCAAAAGACTTTATAAAATGTTTCCACTGGTTACCATTTGACCTACACAATCAGCTGGCCATGGGTAGTCCTATTTTAATTTGACCTAAATCAGTTTGTCATTTGAAACCCAAAATTCCCAGCCAACACCCCCATTCATCTTCAGAAATGCAGAACTCCCACTGACAATAAATCAGAAGTCCGACACCATACGGTGTGGAAGAAATTGGGATTACCAATTTTAGCTTTCTGCTTAACGGAATCAATATCACAACCAATATGTCTTGCACCATTTTATTTGTAGTTTGTACCCCACTAATGTCAGAGTGGCATGCAACGCAAATGTGCAGGCTCCCCTGGCTGCAAAGTAGTCAATTTTAGCCTGGATGGCCCATATTTGCTCTCTATGCTAAGTGTTCTCCATGCTATCAACACTGCTCTTTTCATGCAACTTTGCCTTACATGTTCACTTTGAGTTACGGTCCAGGCAGCCAATGTGAGCCCAACACGCAATAAGGAATGGATGATACTAGAACATTGCTGGGGCTACTTCCTGCCCCTACACCTTCAAAGGCTTTTCTCCGGATCCTACAACATACGCACGCACACACGCAAACAATGCACAAGATCAGAATAGCTTGACTTATGTAGGACACGACACTGAGCTCATACTGCATCGCATCATTTCTTAGCCAGCACAGCGTGCCGAGCTGCAGTATTGCACACTTACTGCTGCTGTTCCACGGCAAACTGCGTTCCCTCCCTCTGTAGCTTTAATTTACCTGCTGTCTCTGCCCTAATCTGTCTCAGCACCTTTGTGAAGCCAGAGTATTGATATCAGGTAGTAAAGAAAAGAGGCATCTTCCCATTTCCTGCTGTCAAGATCAGGAATATGCAGCTGATGTATCGGACCCCAAGCTCGCTCCCCTGGGGATAGACCGGGAAATAAGTGGACCCACAAGGATATTATAGGAGCACCAGTGCTATGGCAGCACAAAAGAGGACATTGCAGTGGACAAACTTCTATCACGAATATGTTTTTGTTTTGAAAACGTAAAAAAAAATATATATATATTTATATATCCCAAGGGAAAAATGGAAAGAGCAACAAGTGAAAAGTGATGGGACCACTTTCCCTCCATCTGGTTAAGGAAACAGGCAAGTGTGTCACCAGTTAAGGGCTGTGAAAGGAGGAGTTGTTGGTACCGGTAGCTGTGGCACCTGTTACAGCAAATCCTGTGGGGGGGGCAATGGAGCTATGGCTGGGTTGCAAGTCTTTGGGGATGCCACTGTGAGAGGTCAGCTGATGGCCGAAGGCTGCGCTGAACTGAGGGAGCGGTAGTTTGGAGAATGTTGGGTCCATGAGTTCGGAGGGAGGGGTGTTCAGTCCACTGAAGCTGGTTTGTGGTAACCCCGGAAGCATGTTCGAGCTGTTGGGGGTCACAGTGGAGAAGGTAGGCTGTGTGGTCTCCGTATGAGAGGTGGCTGGGGGGGTGGAAAGGGAGGTGGAGAGGAGGTGCCCATCCGAGCTGATGAAGGTGCTAAAAGCCGATGGATCGCCAAAGTTCACAGGAAGGTTTCCCCAGTGAGTTCGGGAGTTCACCACCCCACTTAGAGGAACCTCTAGCAAGTGCTGTGCCATGATGGGCACCTCAGTTGAAAAGGTAGCTGCCAAGCAATCACCGGAGTAGGAGGCGGCATGCGGGGATGTGATTTGGTCGCTGTAGGGTGACGGCACATGCTCGCTGTCGTAGCGGCTTCCCTGGGGTGAAGAGTGTGAATGCTCACTACTGTATTGCTTTCGTGAAGTGATTAGGTCATCTGCCTTGCTCAAGAGCTCCACAGGAAGAGGCCTCTGGGTGACATGGCTGCCTTCATGAAGTCCATGGAACGTACCCGGGAATGCTCTTTCACCAAGCGAGCTCTGGCTTATTAAAGAGGCAGAAGTAAGGCCAACGTTGGCTGAGGACGAGAATTGCCTCTGGATATGCCCCGATGAGCTTGACAGGGTAGCAGAACCTAGCAGGTTTTCATCCAGTTCCAGACTGGAGAAATTATCATGGACTATATGCCCATTGAGCAGCTCCCCGAGGTCTGTGGGATCTTCCCGACTCAAAGACTGTATCTCTGGACCACCGGCACTTGTCGAGAATGTGGCTATACCACGGTCCGATAGATCCTGCCCAGTTACACTGTCAGCCTGGGTCAGCACTGCGATAGAACTCAGGCATTCCAGAGATGTGACAGCCTGCAGGGCCCTCTCCAGCTCTTCTGCTTCTTCTGTGGTCGGGAGGAGATCTCCATTCTTACCTGTGAGGTAAGAAACAGACTACGTTATAAAAAGGCAACTGACACATGCTAGACATTTTACTGAACATATAAATTACACAAACCACAAAGAGAATAATGTATAAAGTCTGATAACAAGCTCTGCTACGCAAAATAGAAAAATGACTGCAGCAGTAAAAGATAAGCCCAGCAACCGCAGATGGTAACAAAATTACTGTGCAAGTCAGTCTATTTAGTTCGGCAATGCATTACAGTATTGAATGTGTTAATGATCACATCATTACACGGCTACTTTTGCTCTTTTTGAACTAGTAGATGGGAAAGCACTTTTCTGCAAGAGGGGCATGCAACATAGAACCAAAATGTTTTGGCTTTTGTGGGGTTGCAGGTGTCCTATATAACTTTTCTTCTTTCAAAGCTGCTGTCCAAAAAAAATAATACAGGTCTGCTGCAGAGCGAGCATTTGTAACTTTTAAAGAAAGGCATATTAAACATAAGGTGAAAAATGAGATAAAATCAAATTATGATCCTACTCACCCCACAGTTACTTTTTTTTTTAAACAATTTTTTTTATGAGTTGCATTCTTATTAATGTTACGTTTTAAAATACCACAAAAACAAATGCAATCACAGGAGAGACACCCAATGGAAGGGAGTAATATAACAAGACATAAGGGCACCTGCAAAGAAATCAAAGTCTTGCAGATCATCAGGCAGACGTGGCAGGACATCGGAGAAGTCCTCCTGATTCAGCTCCAAGTCATGGGGAATGTCTGTGATCTCACTAGTGATGTCATCAGGCAGCTCTTCCGTGCTTAAGTCTGGCGTGGAGGGGCTCCTGCAATGCAGATAGAGAGTCAGCACTGGTTGCATCCCCTTACTTGCACATGGCTGTTTCAAGCAGAGGTCCTACTGCAATCTAAGGCTGCGGATATAGAAGGCACGCACGTTCGACGGAGCGCGTGGCATCGAGTGCGCCTGCCCCAGAGGCGATCCGTGGCCTTTGGATGGGGAGGGAGAGAAGCGACGGGGAAGTGTATAAGAGGCGTGGCCGTGATGTCGCGTGAGTGGTTCGCCCTCATTGGCTGAGCAGCTCATGTGGCCCGGTCGTCGCGCAACAAAATCCAAATTGTTTTGTCTGCCCGGGAATTGCGCTCGCAGTCGCGCGCTCTATGGCCGTCCTCATTGAGGTACAGCCTTTTGTTCGCTCTGCGGAGAGTATGGACACAGCCTAAAGCACAGACCCACACAGCACATAACTAAGCTGCATCAGTCGTACACTTGAAGATATCTGGCTTCAAAGGGTTGGCCCCTGTGGATCCCTGGAACCACCAGCAAGCAAATTCGTAATGGTGGCTCCATATGCATTCCAAATGTGACTCATTACATGGCCTCGCTATTCCTAAATGAGTCAGCAACACCGGAGTCAACTAATGCCCATTTGGTTCCTAAGTGGTTGAGAGGGAGTCTAAAGTTAGAAATGAATATATTTTGGAAGCCGGAGAGTCTCCAGGTGTAAGCACCAATGCACTCCCCCCTCCCCAATGTTTTCTTAAGAGCCTTTCTTATAATACTTGAGACTGGCCTTATTCTGGAGACATCCATTGGCAGTGAGAGGCTGCTGGGCATGCACAGGTTGCCCTGGGGCACCGCAGGTGGAATGGGTTTCTGTGGCCGCCGTGGACCTCGCCTCCTTTTCTTGTGTTTTTTGGTAAGTGCGGGGGGCTTGGTCTTTTTCCTGGGTTTCCTCTGCTGCTGGTGCTGAACTTTGCGCGAGCTGTCCCCTCGCAGGAAATTATCCTGGTTATGAGACAGAATTAACGCACATTAGGAATCGGCTCACAACTCAATGTTACTGGCTTCCTAAGAGGTTCACACCCTGGTGTACATTTTACTTATTTAGACCCTGTCAAAAATGGATAATGTTCTCTTTTCACTGGGTTAAAATACATGCTAATCAGATACTTATTGTCCAACACAGTTGTTTGTCTATGATCGCATCATAATGACTTTACATAGAACAAAATAAAAAGTTTCTATGACCAATCCACCCATAGATTCTATGCAAAAAGTCAGCAAAGAGATTACAAGGTTACAAAAAACATACAAAGCATTTGGTCAACAAAAAAAATGCATAAGTATTCTTAATGATCTCAAACAAATACACCATTTTGCATTACCCAAGGTTGAGAAAGCAGAATCTCGGGGTGCCAGATCGTCATTAACCAGGAGTTTGTGATACAACTTTGCACCCTCCATCTATTAGACCCGGTTTCTCCCCCCCCCCCCCCCACATACTTCCTCACAAGATGCTTCTTCCCCACTTACCATTTTCTTGGCATGTTCCTCGCATAGAGGAGTCTGGTGCGTAATGTCAAAAACGGGCACAGAGCACTGCTGGCCATCCGCAAACTTGGCCGTGCAACTGGAGAAGAGCTGCTGAGAGCGGTTTGAGAGGATATCTGAGGACCACGGTTAAGAACAAAAGCTCCGAAATAATAAAGGTGCAGTCCCTCTTGCCTACTCCTTTCCATCCTAATCATATAATCTATAGTGGAATTTCCTTCAAGTTTCCTATTTGTAAGAAGCATGGTTCCAGTCGCCCTGATTACTGATGCACTGAAATGACTGCAGTGTTCTTTCTTCAGTTTGGCAAGTGGCTCGAATGAAAAATATATCTTTTGTATATCCTTAGTTACTTTCAGAGCTGGGTTGTTGGGCCTAAATTTGCTGTTATCTAATGGCACCTACTTTTTCTGCAAACAGTTACACCACTCAGTGAATGAGGTCACTATGAGCTATAGAGTTCAATTATGGGACTCAGCATGGTTGTCAACAGTAACAGCATATATAGGGGCCACACAGAATTATTATAGCTCGACAAGAATATTACACTCTCTCTCTTCGGTACTATGTTCGCGATGCTCTGAAACAGCTTCCTTGTGCTGGAGAACAGTTCCACTCCATTCAAGTGAGTGGGACAAAAGTCTTCTCCTGAGGGGCATGAAGCTTCAAAGCATATTGATTGAGGGCGGAATAGACAACACCATTTAAATACTTTGCAATCAAAATAGAGTGTGTAAAAAACAATATAATTTTTGCCAGCTACAACTAAACAATAAGAACGCTGCAGAACAATCTTTTTTATGTACTTTATACACAAGTTAAAGAGGATACGTTGAAAACAGTGCCTGCTGAAAGGGAGGGCTCGGTTAGCGCACGCTTCATTCTTCACATTTGCGCTGCACAGAGCTGGCTCTGCTCCTCTCAGCTCTGGTTGACTTGGCCTAGAACAAGAACACAAACCATGTTCATACTGGCAACATCTTATTAAAAGACAGGAGTAAAGTGAAGAGAAAAAAAAAACCACAGCTGGTAGTTACCCGACCCACAACGTCATTTGAATTATGTTGGTGCAGTTCCCCATGCAACCGAATGACACTATTAAAGGGGTTAGGTCGGAGCGATTTCAAAATAGAAAAGTGTAATAATTCCATTGAATTTCTTATCAATGCTTGCTGAGCACAACCTCCTCCTATGCCTTTCACAGGCAACGTGCCTATCCCCTGACGGTGATGGTGCAAGAGTAAACCAAACAATTGATTGACCGTTCTTCCACTTTATTTTCCAACAAACATGTTTGGCTTTAGAAATAACTTCTAATTTGTTTAAGAAAACTAATGAAATATCTAACTCGCTTGCAATTTTTGTGGGTTAGGTGGGACTGCACCCTTACCCTGCTGTCTTTATGCATACAGACCCCTTTATCTCACCAAACAGGTGTGACAGCACAGAGCACACTGCAGTAGGTGCCTATGCCCGGTAGCCCCTCACCTGGTGCTTAAGCACGTGGCTTTCTGCAGCTCTTGCATCAGCTGCCCTGCGGACTCCGGTTCCCTGCTGGCCGCCTGCAGTAAGGCTCTCCGGAATGTGTGGCGGTATTTTTTCTGATGGGATTCTGTCCGCTCCAGGCGGCAGAGGTGCTTGTATT
>NC_134489.1:57633896-57718896 GCF_040206685.1 Ascaphus truei | reverse complement strand
CATTAAACAAGCCAAGTGTAGGCGACTTGAGCCTTTCAAAAATATTAGGCAAGTGGAAGTATTTTGAATTAAAATGTCAAACGTTTCCATGTTGAACATCTGTCCCATTAGTTTTAATAAGACGGAGTCAATCCTTCTCAAATCTACAAGTGATTTCTCGCTCGTCTTTGGCACTTTGTACCGAAACAATGATGGCCCTCATTAATGCATAGAAAATGAAAACATTTGTTTTTCACAGGCTACAAACAAGAAAAATTGTTACTTTAAAGGTGATTGAATCTTTCTAAATAAGCCAACTCTACGGATCAGTTGTTTCATGTTTTGGGGGATGCTATGGCCTCATAAGGGGTTCACTTGTGCACCTTTAAAAATGCAGCCTCAACGTGCTCTACAGGAACGGTAAAATGACAGTAAGATGACCTAGATGCCTCTATTTTCTTCCTAGGAGCCAGGAGGGGGTAATTATTTTCACCTTGGCTTCCATTTCTTCTGAACACATAAAACCTGTCCCTTTTCTCACACTGATGCAGTGTGCAATCCCCATCCCTGCTAGTTCCACTAGTTCAGAACAAATATTACATGGCCCCAAATTGCTTTGGTTTAAACCAGTGGTGGCCAACTCCAGTCCTCAAGGGCCACCAACAGTTCAGGTTTACAGGATATCCCTGCTTCAGCACAGGTGGCTCAATCAGTGGCTCAGCTGTTGACTAAGCCACCTGTGCTAAAGCACGGATATCCTGAAAACCTGAACTGTTGGTGACCCTTGAGGACTGAAGTTTTCCCCTGACCTACACAGTTCTTAAATCATGAAGTAGGTATAGTATATGTCAGTGAACAGGACACGGCTTTCATTCTTATGTAATGCTGGTAAGGATGAAGCCTCACGCACATACCTACGGTCCTCGGATTTGGGTATGGGATTGGTGCAGCGCTGGCTGTTGTACTTGGCCACATATTCACATTGCTTAAAGGGGGCGGTCTTGTCTTCCAGAACGTGGCGGATACAGAAGGCGTAGCCGTTGAGTCTTCGTTGCTTGCAGAGTTTGGGGCTGTAGGAGCATAAGGGCTTGTTGTCAACCTCGGAGAAGTGTATGTGTTTGCCTTCATACATCACGTGACTCTGTTCCTTGTGAACATCAGCTGGGGAAGCAAGGACAAAAAAACCCGTTTCAGGTAACAATCCATTGCATACCCTTCCAGTTACGTTTTGGTCATAAAGGCTTGAAATTGGCATTTCTTACCTGATTTTAAACCTTCTGCACCATATTCGTGTTAAGGGAGATCCCTCAGGGACACTTCTATAAATGACTGTTGCAGAAAATCTCCTGGGAAAAAGATCAGAGAGGTCACAATGAGATTAGATCGCAATGCACAAGTGTATAATAGAGCAATCGTTCTTAAACTGTGGTCATTGGATAACCAGAGGACACACAAGGACGTTAGAGGTGGTCCTTCAAAATTTATTTCAGAGTGCTCTCTTAGTCAGAGCGTTCATAGCTTGTCCATCCCTGCCAGTGAAACCGTACTGAAAGCTAATTTTTAGATTTGGGACCATTTTAACAATACATTTTGAGACCCCCAACACTGAACCACATTACTTCAACCTCGCAGGTATGCCCGTTCTCAAGATGATCAACTGTTCAAATGTAAAATATTGTTGTCCGGGAGAACAAAATGGCTGAAAGGGTTCGTCAGCCAACAGAACGCTGCGGGAAAGGACTTTTCTCCTTGTAACTGCAGAGGCCATTTTTTTTATTTTGTTCAATGTACAAGGAGAAATGAAAACACACTAAAAATAAAGCCCTCACATAAATATCACAGAAGCCAGGGGGTTAGACAGAGCTTAAAAAAATATTTCCAAATATTAACATACCACCTATGTCCTTTTTTTATTTTTTAAACATTATATCAAATTGTGAGATCACAGACAATAAATGAATGCTCCACTCAAATACACAGATTGAACATGTAATAATGCAGTGGGGCCAGATGGAGGAGTTAAAAAGAACATGTAACCAAGGTAACAATCAATAGTCCAAGGGCGATCATTTCCCATCACTGAAACAAAGACCAAGGCTGGATATTTCTGATAAGGACCAAAGAAAGGTTTACGTGACAAAAATACAATGGACCTAGTCTTCATATTTTCATGCATTTGAACACCAAGTGAAATGTAAGGTCGCCTTTCCACTTTAACATTACAAAAATAAATAATTTTGTAATGGTTAAGTGGAATTAAATTTTGAATTGATTTTTGGGCATCACCTTTTCATCATATTTATTCGAGATAACCTAAAAGGGAATTCAGAAAATATTGTATCTATTCTTAAAGCATGTATTGAGAAATGGTCTTCCTTTAAAAGAACATGGCGGGGCACAACAGAAACTCTTAAAGCAGCAGTCTAAGCTGACGTTTTTTTAATTTTATTCTCCCTTTAATATGTGCATCAATACAATCCGCACAATGATAAGTAATTAGTTGCCAATCGTTCCGTTCTCCTGTGATCGATAGGCGAAGTTTCGGGTTGGGGGTTCACTAAATGGTCATCAGTGCAGCAGAAGAGGACCAAAGATGCAAAGTTCTGTGGGGAAGGTCATATGACCAGGCAGTCACTAGATACAATTGGTGCATTGCTAGAAGGAGGGCAGGGCTCAAAAAGGGGTGTGTCAGAGCCGGTTTCAGAAGAGGATGTGATTTTGTAAATGGTTGCTATAGAAACAAAAATGCTTGTTACATTATAATACATTAAAAATGTTCCAATCGCCAAGAAGTCCGTTCCTGCGCTTCAAATGTAGCCCTTGTGTGGTATTGTTACAATAAAGTTGATTGAAGAACATCCGGGAGCTTCACTGACTCAGGCATGCGCAGTTGCGCCGAAACCTCTCTTGTATCCGTACATTAAAAATGTTATTCACAGTTGTTTAAAAAAAAATATAAAAGTATTTTCTTGTAGGATATTCCTTGGACTGCAGCATTAAAATTGTAATTATTAGCTTAATACATTTGTTATTTTCTAAGCAAGCTACCCCTCCCCCTTGACAATTAATGAACTAGTTAACTCCATTATCTGGAGAACCAAACCATCTAGAATGGGGCTTCAAAAATGATTTTGCCTAAAAACCCAGGAGGGATAAGTGTGATGAAATGCCAGTTATATCATAAAGATTTCTTACTTCAGCACGCTTTAAATTGGTTAGTCGAAGACTAATCCAGATGCTCCTAACTTGGATATTATTAGACAAATCTGTAATTTGACCTAGAACTCTATACATTTTCCTTTATCATTACTAAGCAATCTTCCCAAGTGCTTCAACATTTACCTAATGCTTGTTGTAATATCTATTGAATTGCACCATTCCCCAGTGGTCCCACTGTATATCACCCCCCCCCCCCCCCCCAAGTACATTGTGTTCCCAGTACTAAGAGATCCATTGACCTCTCCTCCAATAATTCCTAATCGATTGTAGTGGGGAGATTGTTCTCTTTCCAAGTGCTCATAAATCCATTAATTCCAAGTCCGATTGTTCCCTTCCTTGTGCCCTCAAAATTAACTACTTCTGTCGCAAATGCTAACAAATTACCCTCCCCATTACAAATGATTCCTTCATTAACTGTACCCTTTACCCACCCTCCTACAGACTGCCCGATCACTAACAGACACCTCCATTGACTATCCACACTACAATTACCACTAACACTTGCTGAACAACCACTGTTCACCCCACCTCACAAATAATTATCAGTCCTTCACCAACTATCCTCTCCTCCGCCCCATCCTATCCCTCATCCACCCCAAAGCACAATCACCTGTCCCTCCTTGCTCCTCATCCTCCTTCACCTCCTTTCACTCATTCCCCCCCCCCCCCTTCCCACACAAGACTCCACCCCACCCATCCTGCTCTCCAATGCCACCATTCTTCTCAATCCCGGTCCTCACCATCCTTAGTAACCTCATATACCCCCTTCTTGTCAACCTCCCCTTATAGCCCCCCACTCCCACCCCAAACTCCTATTCTCCCTCTGGAACACCAAATCCATCAGCAACAAGACCACCTTTACCCTTGATCAGTTCCTACAAAACAATCTTGCAATTCTCACAATCACCAAAAACACTGCCATCCATGCTGCCCTCACATCTACGCAATCATACTTCACCCATACCCAATGCCACACCGGCACTGGAGGAGTCGGCCTCCTTGTCTCCTCATCTTGGACACCTATCCATAACCCCCCTTCCTTCACCACCCTCCCTTTTTCCTCCTTTCAATTCCATGCCGGCTCTCGCTCTTTCCCAATAAGCATCACTATCGTCCCCTTTGCACAACCACACTATTTTTCAATGAGTTTGACCGCCTCCACTCTTCACTCTCACCCAAACCCCTTGTCGTCCTTGGTGACTTTAACCTCCATCTCGACACCGCCGCCTCAGCCTTTATCCCTCTCATCTCCTCCTTTAGACTCTCGCTCGCTCTCAATTAATTTCTCCCCATCCACATACACGGAGACACCCGTGACAACTTATCCTCACGGCAAGATGCCACGCCGAGTCCCCCTCCACACTCTTTGTCCCACCTGCTGATCATCTCTTCCTCTCCAACATCCTTTGGATCACCTTCCATGCTCCCCCCCCTCAGCCCCACCCTTCCCAGAAACCTCAAATCCCTTGATCCATCCTCCCTTACCTCCTCCATCATTCCTCCCCCCACTCACATAATTTTTCCTCTCTCACTAAACTCTGCATTATCCTCCTCCCTCAACACAATCGCACCACTCCACCCTGTGCGTCCCACCACAAAACCTCTTCAACCATGGCTCACCGGCCAACACAAAACACTCTGTCTCTCCCTTTGCACAGCCGTGAGATCATGGAAATCTTTCGATTCCCCATCTTCACTTGCCACCTTCCAATCCCTCCTTCACTCTCAAATCGCAAAAACAAATATACTATAACACCCTTATCACCTCATTATATTCCATTGCACGCCATCTGTTCTCCATATTCAAGAAATAATTG
This sequence comes from Ascaphus truei, assembly GCF_040206685.1. NCBI lineage: Eukaryota > Metazoa > Chordata > Amphibia > Anura > Ascaphidae > Ascaphus > Ascaphus truei. The sequence continues at coordinate 57,713,881 of NC_134489.1, read as the reverse complement.
GATAATACTAAAATCAAAACTTTAATTAGGCTTACTAAATTAAATACAGAAAAAATGTAACCAGTGCTCCGAATAAAAAAATAATAAAAATGGTGTTCATCTCCAAGGGGCCAAACTTATGATGATCGCTATATAAGGAGTGATAGCTCTACTAATATGAAGGGACTTAAATTAGAGCCCTAGTGCTCAGCATATCCCTTCATAAGTGGTAGCAATATATTGGTTACAGTTCTAGTGGATACAGATTCAGTTGACAAAATACCGATCTGCATCTAAACCTTGGAAAACTATCTGCAATTAGGGGAATATACAGGTACAGCAGAGACTGCGACTATTCTAACACAAACCAGTGGCAATCGCCAAAAAGACCCAGGTACACCCAGGTACATGCCTTAAACTAGACCCAGCATTTCTGCATTGATTAATGGCCCATCAGATTAACAGCAGGGGTCCCTGGCAATCCCATTCAAACTAAATGGGACTGCCAGGGACCCCTGCTGTGTTAATCCTATGGGTCATTATTCAATGCAGAAATGCCTTAAACTTGCCTTAAACTAGTCAGGTTACACCCAGCACATACCCAGAATGTAACCGGGCAAGTTTAAGGCAAGCTTTAGAATAGTCGTGGTCTCGTCTGTAGTCCTCGCTATCCAATGTTTTACTTTACAACGAATGGCATATCCAACGCTTTACAATGCCTCCCTGTGGGCCGTTTTTCGACGCCGGAATGCGTTATCCAACACTCACCACCACTGTTTAACATGGGACTCACTTTACAACGGTTTCCCTATCCAACGCTACTTCCAGAACGGATTCCGTTGGATAACCGACTGCCTGTACTTTTAAACACTAACACTGTTGCCACTCTGCCATAGATATATAGTATCAAGGCTTAGATAAGGGATCTCTGTATTCTATGTACACTCTTGTACATATTTTTAATATTCTCTGAATATTTCACAGGTAGCACCCACCTCTCCATATGAACCCTCTAAGAGTTAGAGCGAAGTTTTTCTCTCTTAATATACCAACTGTTCTCTACCCTAAACAATTTCCTACGACTCTCCCATGTCTCTCGCCTAAGCCTCCCTCCCCCCACGGACTTTGCTTCCTACTTCTCACAAAAAAATAACAACATCCATGCTTCCTTCCCCGCCATCCACCACCCCTACACACTCCTTCCCCGCCATCCACCACCCCTACACACTCCTTCCCCCTAACCTCCGATCTCCTCTCAATCATCTCTCATCCCACCACATCCCATTTCACACTCACTCTCCTCCTCCCCCATCTCTCCTCCTTCAACCACTCCCTATCAAGCAGACAATACCCTTAAACTTTAAAACTGTGGCGTTCATCCCTCTCCTCAAAAAACCCTTTCTTGACCCTGCCCTCTTTAACTTTCGTCCTCTCTCACTCCTTCCATACTTCTCCAAACTACTTGAGTGCATCATTCACAACCAACTCTCCACCTTCATCCACACCAGTTCCCTCCTTCCCATTGTTCAGTCTGGCTTCCATCACACAGACTCTACTCAAACTGCCCTCCTTATCATTGTGGAAGTATAATATTTTGATATTATTAATATATGTATAACTATATAAAAAGTCATGTTTTGTGTTACCGTGTATTCTGGGTAACAGTGAAGCAGTAGAATAGACCTTTGAAAGAAGTTTTTTTTTTCTTCTCTGAACTTTCTGTCACCTTTTAATAGCTGGCTGTGATTATTTTCCTGAGGTGGGTCCCACAAGTTATTATCTGTTAATTATCTCTTTGTAGAGTTAGTCAAGAGATATACAGATGTTAGCCTTGAAGGGGGAAGATGATATTGTCAGGCAGGCACCATAAGTATTCCTTTGTGTTTAGTCTGCCAAAATATATAGCAAATGTATAACCAATAATGGACATATGAAATGATGCATGCCGTCCCCTTTTTGGGGTATAAGTTAGACTGCTTTGGACTATCTCAGCAGTGCGTTTTGTGTTAGTCAGAAAGCAATGTTTGATTCGTATTAAATGCACTCTTGCATACAGCCGATTGCAATAAAAGTTCTCAACCAAATCACTTACCCTAAAAGTGGCAAGTGTGAACTCAATTTTTCCAAGACACCATCCACAACTTTCTCTTCCAAGCTTGACACTCAAAACTCTCCTCCATCATCATCCGCCTCCTATCTTCAGCCTTCGACACCGATCATCTCTCTCATCTCCACCCTCACCAACCTTGCATCACTGACTACGGCCTCTCATCCTCTCTCTCCCCCAACGCTCCTACTCTGACACCTTCAACAATTCATCCTCTCCGCCCATCAGCCTCCAAGTGAGCGTGCCCCAATGCTCGGTCCTTGGTTTTCTCTTTTCCTTCTACACTGCCCCCCTCTTTGACCTCATCTCCTGCCATGGATTAAATATCCATTTTATTGCAGACAACATCTAAATCTACTTCCCCCTTTTCACTATTCTCACCCAAACTTTCCACCCATAATGCTACCTGTCTTTCTGCCATTTCCACCTGGATGTCCTCAAACTTCCTACAAATTAACCCAGCTAAGACTTAAGTCCTTTACTTTCCTGCTTCCTCCTCCGTTCCATCCTCCCCGCAATCTCACCTTCCCCTTCTGCTCGCAACCTTGAAGTCACGTTTGACCCTTCTCTCCTCTTCGCCCAACACATCACCTCCATCACTACCACTTATACAACATTAAAAAAAAAATGAGTCAACTCATTTCTCTTTCTTCAGACAAAATTCTCACCCCCTCCCTCATCTTCACCCGTCTCGACTACTGTAACTCCCTTCTCCTCAGTCTCCCCCGCTACTTCTCCATACCCCTCCAACAAATCTAAAAGGCTGCCGCCCGTACACTTCTCAATCTCCCCCAACCCCCATCCCTCTCACAACTCCACTCGCTAACCATCCAATGTACCCTCTTCAAATTCTTCACCCTGGTCTACAAATCACACCATGATGCCCCCTTTACCTTGCAGCACTCCTCCCAGTGCACCCCTTCCCTTCACTCCCTGACTGCCACAACCCTCACTCCCCCCCACCCCCAAGCCTCTCCTCTCGATTGTGATCATTTGCCCCCCTCCACTGGAACAAGCTCCCCCACCACATCCAATCTGCCCCCTCCATAACTATCTCCAGAAGCCAACTCAAAACTAATCTTTTCATCGCACTCTATTCCCCCGTTAACGTCCTATCCAATCCTACCCCTCCCCAACGCTCCATGATCTCCCTAACCTAGTTTTTCGGGTGGTGTTTCCACGATAAAGTAAACTACCATATAGCAGGGGAGGTTAGAAAGAAATAGAATGTCAAATGATGTCTATAAGAGCGATGCTTGATACCGACAGTACAAACACTTTGGTATCTACACACCCCGTTAAATCCAAATTACTGCCAGGAGTTTCTTCACACACAACTTGTATTCATGGAGACATCCGTTGTTACCCCACTGCACAGGTATATATAGAAGAAAAACCCTCTTGGCCCAGTACATCACCAAGTAGGCATAGTACCTAATCTGTTTCATGAGGTGCTACTGGGACAGGATTTTCCCTGTTTTTTTGGGAAGTATGGGCAAGAGTCTGACTCTTTGCAGAATGTACTATTATCAGAACCCCAAGCTCCATTATGTTCAGTTGTACCTTTAGAGGTTATGTCAAGTGAACAGAACCCTACTTGAGAGCAATGCAGACACAGATTTTTGTTTTCAGGATTTGGGGGGTTACGGGGGGGGGGGGGTGGTTACCTGTTAAGTTTGCTTCTGCCCAGCTAAGCGATTTGACCTTAGTACATGCAAAAGCTAATGTAGTGCGTATAAATGGGAAACCTGTTGACCCAGAGGCTACTCCATCTCCATCCTATTTTATAATAAACAATGATTTTCTGTATAGGGTAGAGCAGCGGTGCGCAAACTGGCGGGCGCGACATTGTCGGCGGGGGGCGCAGAGTTTACAGAGGCCCCGTGCGGTTCTCAAAGGCACTTAAATTAAATGCCGGGGAAGCGGCGGAGGCCTCTGTAAACTGCACTTACCTTGGCTCCGGAGACGCATCACTATGGCAACGCGGCGTCATTTCATGTGCCGTCATGTTGCCATGGCAACGTGACATCATAATGCCGACGTAAGAGAGGGGAGGCGTGCGGAGAGAGGGGAACAGCCGGGAGGGGGGCGCAGGGAAAAAAGATTGCGCTTCTCTGGGGTAGAGGAAAAGGACTTTGATATACGGGAGCAACTTCTTGTGCCTAAAAACTTTAAACGGCAGGTTTTAGACCTGGAGCAGAGTCATATTTTGGGGGGACACTTGGGAATGGAAAAGACACATACATACACATTATATATATATATATATATATATATATATATACATACACACACACACACACACACACACACACACACACACACACACACACACACACACACACACACACACAGAACAATGTTGTGAGACAAGACATGTCCAGAGTGCCAGAGGACTTCACTGGTGAAACTGTTTCATAGTCCTCTGGTACCCTTGCCCGTTATTGAGGTTCCTTTTAAGCGCATTGGTATGGATCTCATAGGCCCTTTGTCCAAGTCCGCATGTGACCATCAGCATCCTGTATCTTGGTCATTTTAGACTATTACAAGATATCCTGAAGCAGTTCCCCTTAGGAATAATGATGCATGCAAAGCAGAATATAAGCTCAAGGAAAACAAACAAAACTATCACAAATGAATAGCAATAAAACGGAGCAAATATCGGGTTAAGGGAGGATGTAATCAAGCCCTGTAGCAATATGAATAAACAGGAGGTTAGGAGGAGACACATATATGGGGAAAATGAAGTAAAACAAATTGAAGAGGGATCATCCCAGCAGGGAGGAGAGGTGGAGCACAGCCATGCAGGCAAGGAGTCAGTTCAAGGCCAAAATATACGATGAAAATATGAAATATGAAAATATCCGATGAAAAACTTCCTTATTGATGAAAGAACATGGTGCACACAAGTAAAAGATTCCTCTTAAACGCGTAAGAGGAATCTTTTACTTGTCTGCACCATGTTGTCTCATCAATAAAGAAGTTTTTCATCGGATATTTTGGCCCTGAACTCACTCCTTGCCTGCACGGCTGTGCTCCATCTCTCCTCCCTGCTGAGATGATCCCTCTGCCTTTCTCATCTGGATGCACGCCATTGGAGGAAGACAGGTGACCTGATGTGCGATAAGTAACCCATTCTGTATATCTTCGGTTTGCTGGGACACTGTATATTGTATTTTACACTCTGGAGAAGCAGTCCTAATAGGAGGTGACGTAGTGGATTATATTCATTTTTCACATGTATCACCTACCAGGACTTTATTTCCTATGCATCTCACGCATGAGTATATACCTGTAGACCCCAGCACTCACTGTGATTCAGGTCATCTGTTTCATTTTAGTCCTCTTCAATCAAGCTTTATACTGATTATTCTACATATTTATGTGAATAATGTCCTAACACATTGGAGCACTGTAAATACGGAGCTTTGTTCTATATACAGTACCTTAAAACAAATTGAACACTCACAAGAGGACTGAGTATGGTTCTCAGTGTCCAGCGCTTGTGTCTTAACCCCGTGTCTCCTGTATGCCCGGTGTGGAGTACTCAATTACTCACAAGGTTTCACCCTCCTGCTCCTCCAGCGGACAGGGCACTTGTGCCGGTCAGCTGTTACAGAGATCCTCCCTGACCCCTGGGACGCGTCTTCTTCAATCATGTGCAGCAGAGAAATGAAACGGCTGATTGATGAGACTGCAGCTCCTAAGAAGATTGAAACCTCACCAGCGATTGAAAAAATTAAAAATATTTATTTAACTACAGCAGGGCCCCGCTTCTTGGCGCCCCGCTTTTCGGTGATCCGCCGGTACAGCGGCACCGAGAAGAGGGCCGCCATCTTGGATATTAAATCGCGCATGCGCAGAATGGGCGGTTGCGCCCGGCGCGCATGCGCGCGCAAACTACAGTCTGCGCATGCACGCGTGCAGACCATAGGTTGCGCCATGCGCAGAACGGCAAAAATGCCAATTTGCGCATGCAAACACCTGAAAATCGCCGGATCCGCTTTCCAGTGATTTTCACTATACGGCGGGCCCCTGGAACGGAACCCGCCGTATACCCGGGGCCCTGCTGTACATAAAAATGGCACGGACAAAGACAACTCTCCTTCCATGCCCCCTATGGTGCTATCGTACTCCTTGAGAAAGCGCCATAGGGGGCGTGAAACGCGTGGGAGGAGAGTTGTCTGTTTGTCCGTGCCATTTTTTTGTAGTTCAATAAATATTTTTTCAATCACTGGTGAGGTTTCAATCTACTTAGGAGCTGCAGTCTCAATTTACCTTTCACTTTCCCTTAGGAATACATCTGCTAAACATATAGCAAAGAAGTTAATGATGTGGGTTAGTCAGGTCGGTATCCCTAAGCAAATTCTAACCAATCAAGGAATACCTTTTATGTCTCGCCTTACAAATGAGCTGTGCCGATTATTTAATATTAAACACTTACGCACCTCGGTCTACCACCCTCTGACAGACAACCAAGAGGAGCGGTTTAACAAGACTCTTAAAAAGTATGCTACGGAAGGCCATAGACTTAGATGGTAAGAACTGGGATTTCATGTTACCGTATCTGTTTGCTTTAAGGGAAGTACCTCAAGCCTCTACCGGCTACACCCCTTTTGAGTTATTGTATAGGAGACATCCCTGAGGTATATTAGATATGCTTAAAGAAATGTGGGAAACCGAGCTGACCCCACACCATAGCATAGTGGAGCATATTACACAAATGCAAGATCGCATGTCAGTGGTGTTACCGACTGCACGGCAACATATGCAACAAGCCCAGAGTTCGCAGCAGAATTCCTATAACCATAATGCCAGGCTTAGGGTGTTCCGTCCAGGAGATCAAGTCTTAGTGCTGGCGCCTACTGCAGAACATACATTTTTAGCCACTTGGCAGGGCCCATACAAAGTCAGAGAGAGATTAGGAGAGGTTAATAACAGAGTTAGCCAGCCACGGAAGAGCAAACCAGAGCAGTTGCCTGTTAAAACCCTGGAAAGAGAGGGAAGCTCTGTTAGCTGAAGCAAACACTGTTGTTCCCTCTGAAACACCTTCAATCCCCCGATGTAAAGATTGCAGACATGTTTTCTGTACCTCAGAGACAAAAAAGGTGAACAAGTTTGTTGTGCGCAATGCCCAAGTTGTTTCTCCCAGACTCGGCCGAACCTCAATCATTGAGTATAATATAACTACAGAGCCTGGAAAAGTTATTAATGTTAAGCCCCGTCGTTTACCAGAGGCTAAACGACAGGCAGTTATAAAGGAGGTCAAGAAAATGCTTGACCTTGGCACAATAGAGGAGTCGTACAGTAACTTGTCTAGTCCCATTGTGTTGGTTCCTAAACCGGATGGCTCAATTAAGTTCTGCAATGACTTCAGCAAACTTAATGCAGTTTCTAAATTCGATACCTACCCAATGCCCCGAGTTGACAAGTTGATAGACAGATTAGGGGACGCTCGGTATTTAACCACCCTCGACTTAACCAAGGGTTATTGGCAGGTTCCACTAGCCCAGAAGGCTAAGGGGAAAAGTGCCTTTTCTGCACCGGGTGGGCTGTTTCTGTATAAGGTTTTACCCTTCGGCCTGCATGGAGCTCCAACAACCTTTCAGGGGTTAATGGGCAAAGTTCTAAAATCTCACAGGGAATATGCTGCAAGTTATCTGGATGATTTTATCATCCATAGTAGTGACTGAGATTCACACCTTAAAAAAGGTCTAGACCAGCGATTCTCAACCAGAGTTCCGCAGAACCCTGGGGCTTCGTGGAGCAGTCCCAGGGTTTCCGCCTAGCCGCCCCAGCAGCTTTCCTGGTTCTCTCGCTCCCCTCAGCTCTCCCTTATCCGGCTCTCCAACCCCCCCCCCCCCTATACAGTGGGTTGGTAAAGCCTCAGGTCTCGAAGATAAAGCTTAAGGAATGGCCAAGACCACTTAATAAAAAACAGGTTCAAGCCTTCCTTGGTTGGCAGGCTGCTACCGCCGGTTCCTACCAGATTTTGCCACCATCTCTACACCTCTGTCTGATTTAACAAAAGGGAAGAATTCTGTAATGGTAATGTGGTCTGGCCAAGTGGCGCAAGCCTTCCAAAAGTTAAGACACGCATTTTGTGCACAACCCATCTTGGTGACGCCAGACTTTACCAAAGAATTCCAGGTCCAAGGTAACGCCTCCGATGTAGAGATAGGTGCTGTCCTCTCACAGATAGTTGGAACAGAAGAACACGCAGTGCTGTATAGCGGCAGGAAGTTAAACCTGCATGAGAGGAAATTTGCCATTGCAGAAAAAGAGGGCTTGGCAATTAAGTGGGCTTTTGAGTACCTAAAATACTACTTGAAAGGTAGAAAGTTTACCCTTGTAACGGATCATGCCCCTCTAAAGTAAATGCACCAGAATTGAGAAAGGAATGTCCGGGATCACTTGATGGTTCTCAAGGCTTCAAATGTTCAAGTTCACAGCTCCAAACACGGGAATGCAGATCCATTATCCGGGTGCAAGACTCCTTTTGTACCATTGCTCACCCGACCACGCTTGAGCAAGGGGGGGGGGGGGATATGTGATGTAGCCAATGGTGAAGTGCCTGAAGGGAGGTATTTAGGATGCATCACCTTCCTATGATTATACCCTTTTCCCTCACCTAAGGACTAGTTAATGGGCTGCTGCTTTAAAAGCAGTTGAGGCAGCTCATTACCCCTGCTGTTTCCTGGACAAGTCACACTCTGACAATGTGAGAGGGAGAGAGACTACAGGGATTGCTGCTGCTATACAGGTACAGGGCTCTAGGCTGGTAAAGGGCTTAGCTCTCCAGCTTGTAGATAGTTTCTAACAAAGTGTTAGTTAGCACGCCAGAGAGGAGTTAGGTATTTTATTGTTCTGGGAGAAAAGACACTGCAGAGTGGCTGAGGTGTGTGTAAAGAGACATACGTCCATCAAGCTCAACCTATTGTAATTTACACAGATACTTTATCCTATGCTGGTGCTTACAGTATATTGATCCAGAGGAAGGCAAACAAAAACCCCCAGTGAAACATTATCCAATGATGTCTCATAAGGGGGCAAAATGTGCGTGTGCGTATATGTATGTTTTATGGGTCAATAAACACCTTTCTTGCTCTTTATTTTGTCCGTTGCTGATAATTTGAACTTAGGTTTTCATTTTTCTGTTAGCTCGCGTGCCGCCATTTTCTAAGCACACACTTTTTGCTCTATTTATCTAACAACACTTTTCTATATTGAAGAAATATTTTGTAAATTATGTACAAATTTAAAAGTTGGGGTTTTTTGCGTGCAGGAACTCTTATGGAGAGGTTAACTGTGTACTGAAAATAGTTGTCCTCTGTGCCTTTAATCCACCCCTTTTCCAGGCCATGGACTCACTTGAACGCCGTAATGCAATTGCCGTGTAGATGGATTTGGAGTATTACAGCAGGTGGAACGGTTGCTAGAACAAACAAACTGATGCTACGGGACCAAAACAGGCGACAGAAATAGCATTTCCACTTCTACCCGGACGTTTGGCCAGGAGGTGGGCTAACCTTGGCTAATCCCCCTTTCGGGTTTCTGTGGTGCTACATGTCCATTTGTAACAGGAGACATCTCAGTGGTTGTACCACAGGGCAAAGCACTGCAGTTTCCTACTGTGTAGAGTGGTTAAAGGTGCAGCCCAGGGCTTTTCTTTTACTGTTTGCATATGAAGAAGTTACGCAGAATGTTACAAAATGGGGGTCTTGACAATATACAACACAGAGGGGAAAGTGGTATAACACTGGCATATATCCACACAAGCATTATGCATTCAACTACCTAATCATAAAGTATACATATATAATTGCAGACAAGGCATATAAGACAATGTCCACCTCGAATGAGATTACAGGGTGAACAGTTGTATAGCGTATCCTACTGTACTAATGATATACTGCTTATTGCTGCAATGCCCAAGCCTATTACACAAACCAATTAAATTCATTTATGCCATTCAGGCCACACAGTTTAAAGTATGTGACTCAATTACGTTTCTAGTTCGCCTTTGCTGCATTTATGTATTTTCTATATGTTTTTACTATGGTAAGGGGAAGAAGGGGGTTAGACAAAGGAAAAGTCGAATGATGTCACAACCCGGGACATCGCTAAGAACGCCAACCGAGTTCTTTCCAAAACCTCTATGCTCCAGAACCTTTGCAGCCAAAATGTTGGAGTGCCTGTCCTGCTTTTTCATATCAGATAGATGTGCTACTTTGCTGACATCTGGATGGCTGTACCCTGCCTATCACCTTTAGCTCTACATGCGAGTGCCTTATCCTTGGATGGCTATAATATCTGTATATCTATTATACTTGTTACACTGGAGGGATCTGACGAAGAAGCTGCTGCCCTGAAACTGTATTGTCCTGTTCTCTTTACATGAATATGTTTAGAGTAAAATACCACTTGAGCAAGGATCGCTTTGGTCTTTTGTGTGCTACATACAATTATTTTCCTTTTTGTGCACTAGCACAAAGGCAGATCAGTTGCAGCTACAGTAATGTGGTGGGTTATAGGGCATACACAGACAATAGACTTTGCTGCCATAAGGATCACAATCTAGGCTATGTTTTGTTGCTTGAGGCACAGGGATTTTCCCCATGTACATAAATAGCTGTGGTCTCTCTCCCAGAGCACAGGATACACGGATCTCATGACTATAGATCTAGAAAGAACCCATCCAGTCACTGTAAAATCTGTCCACATACAAACATGGATGAAGAGTTTCCATGATCATCGGATAAAAGATCACCTTGCAGATATTTCCTTTGACAAAGCGCAAACATTGTCTCGAATGTCAATATGAACATGCATCAATTGTTGGAGGGCCGCAAGGCTCTCTTCTTACATTTGACTGTCAGTCTGTGCCTCAGAGCCAGCGGATTACAGGCAGAAACAGCACATTGTAACAAGTTACCCCTCCGCCAATCCTTGTAGCCACTTGCCAAAATACAAGCAAAAGAAATCGCCTTCATAGATCAATGCCATGAGACACAGCATGAAACAGACACTTACGCCAGGATTCACTGAGCGCCCATGCTGTGTATCACACTTCAAACCCACGTTAACTGCTATTCAAGTCAGTGGCGGCTACCGCGGGATCGCAGTGCGATATCCAGCATCGGCACTTCCTGAATTACCCCCTTATTGAGAGTTATAATAATTACGGGGGAAAGATAGAGTTGCAGACCTGTGTGAGACATACAAATGCACAAGTAGTATTTTTAGTCACTGTATGGTGGAGGGATTTTGACACTTTTTTAATCTCTAAACTGTACAAACTGTTACAAGTATTTACATGAGTAGCCGATTGTGTCTGTTAGCAGCCAATGCCATTTTCTAATACCAATTAAATGGCAAATAACAAAGTATTAAACACTTTGCACAGACACAATGTTTTCCCAGGCGATTGTTCATTATAACCTGATCACTGGATTGTACCTGGAGTCTCAGGGGCGGACAAAAATCTCAAATACTTTAGGAGTCTGACAGAACTTTTAGGAACCAGCATTTAAAACACAAGGGAGGAGGGTGCTTGTTTGGACAACCCACCAATGGCTTTGTGACACACACACAGCTCCTCTAGTGTGATATGAGGGCAGGGTGGGCAGAGTTCTAGAGGGCTTTGACTAGCTCACGCCCAAGTGTGCCTCTGCCATCCACTCTCCGCTCTTACCCCTATTATCTGCAAAGTGGTGACAGTGCTCCCGCAAAGCATTAAGCATGGAAGCATGACTGGGGCGATGTTATCTGACGTGGTGGTGACATTTTAGGCAGGCATCCAGGACTTTTCTACCCCTGCTCTAATTTACAGTAACTGTAGTTGTAAGTGGATCAAAACCAAGTACATCCTTGATATAAAAAGTTCCAGCACATAAAACAGGGTACGTATGACCTGAAATTTACAGCAGTCTTACTGAAAGTCTAATTTTTACAACCAAGAGCCTAGGCTCTCGCACTCGCTGTGCACACCATTCAACTACAGCTGAAAGTTCCAGTATTTATAGCCTGCCCTCTGACCAAAGTTATAACTGTAGATTATGCCCATGATCATACTCTGCCTTCCATATAAAATGCACCTAAATCATTGTACAGCATTGAGAACTGGTATGCACTGGCAGAAAGCATATTACTGAACGCTGTTATGTTCAGTATTCTGCACACACACTATGTTCACCACTCTGAAATAGTAGCAAGTCTATTTACTTTGAACTTTTCTAACAAGGTACTCACCGAGAAAATTCAGTACTAGAGCCCGTGTAGGAACTTAGGGTAGGTCCATACTGCGGACGCAAGCAGGAGGAGGCGCGCGTTGCGCAAGAAATCAGTTCAAACTGATTTCATGGCGCGACAGGCAAGTCACGTGAGCAGTTCGCCCAACGAGGGCGAACCAGCTACGTGACGCCACTAGGCACGCCCCCCACGGTGCGTCCAACCTGGACACTAAATGCACCCGCTTCACGTGGGTGATGTCACAGCCTTCGCACGCCTCTGCGCGGGCGAAGGCTGTATGCCCTTAGCGAGGATACCAATCGCAGACCTACAGCCGGGACCTACCGAAAACATATAGGGGAACGACAAGGAAGACCAACTAAGAGCAGAAAGCACTAACAGGAGCAGGAAAGCTGGCTGCCATCTATGAAGATGCTCCCCTCAGCTACTTATATGGGAGTTTAGCAGTCATATAACACCCCTACTTTCCTTCATATTTGTTTCATAGTTATGCACATATAGGCTCCTTTTCCTAAAGTTGTGAAGCAATCTATCACATTTTTAATTCATATTAATTAGCACGGTTAAAACATCTTCAAAGTATACATAATAAGGACCATAGTCCCTGAAGTCTTAGGGATTATCTTTTACTGATATGGTGCCAACATGTACCACAGCGCAGTATAACGTGGGGTCAAGTGCCAGAACACAAAATTCATACAACTTAAAACAGAATGAAACAACAGGTAATAGCTCTGAAAAGCTTACAATTTAAAAGGAATAGGAGAGTGAGAGAGATAGTAGGGGTTATAAACCCAATTTGCATGGTATTAACCATAGGCTAATGATCAATAGAGTGCTAGGAAGGCCTCTTTGAGTCTTGTGGGAACTTTTGAAGGTGTGAACAGTGAGGGAGAGTCTGATTGAGCGGGTTAAGGAGTTCCACTGTTTGGGTGCAGCTGTGGAGAACTCTAGGAAGGGGGAATAAGCGGAATAAAGAGAAGAGTCATTGGTCATAAATCGAGCGGAGGCCAAGTGTGGGAGAGTACTTGGGATTAGATTGGAAATGTAGAGAGGCTGTGTCATTTGATTCTCCTGGATATGGGTAGTCAGTGTTGGGATTTGCACAGTAAATCAGACAGAACGGTTGTGGAGATAGATGAGCCTGGCAGCAGCATTTGATATGGATTGGAGCGGGGACAGTCAAAAGAGGGGAAACCAACTAGGACCAGGTTACGATAGTCCAGGTGGAATATTAAAATTGCATTTAGAATTTTGTTGGGTTACATGACGAGGAAAAGGTGTATTTTAGCCATGTTTAAGACATGGAAGCGGTAAGTCAAGTAGAACACCTAAACCCCTGGCTTGGTGTTGGAAGAATAGTAGAGTTATCTTTGGTCAGCGAGAAGTCAATCCTAAAATAAGAATCGGAGGGAAGTTCTGTTTTGGACATGTTAAGATTCAGGTAGGAGGACAGATATCCAAGAGAGAATGAATTTGTAGTATATAAAAACTGCCTGGGAGTATGATTTCCTCTACTGATGATCAGCACTGTGTCAGGTAACATTTTACCACTGCGCCCCTGTTGAGGCTGTATAGCGCGGTGGCAGTGAGCGGTTAAATAGGGGAGCGTCTGGGCAGGTAAGAGTGAAGGAAGGAGAGGGAAGGGATGGTAGAGATGCAGAGAGCGGATATGTTTAGGATGCGGCCATGCTGCCACTGAGCTCGCTCATGCTTGAGAGCGGTGACGTCACCAACTCTCCAAGCAGGAGCGTTCGGCTGTCCTGCAGAATTTTGCAAATGGGTGGGGGGGGTTGGGCGGTGGGGGAGGGCAGGGGCGTGTCTTTGGCTGGATTGGGGCTGTCTGTGTGTGGCTGTGGGCATTGACTGGTGCTGATTTGTTGCTGAAGGGTCCTGTGACCCTTCAACGCGCTTGAAAATCAATTTTCCCTGTCTCTCCAAGCGCCTAGCTTTGCTAAGCGTACGTGCACATGCGCATGGCCGTACCGATTGGGAATCACTGAAGTGATCACTCCAAGCGCGCTCAGCGGCAGCATGGCCACAGCCTAATTTGTGTTAAGGTTACAGAAAGTACGTGAGCAGCTTGGGGGATAGGAGGTGGCAGAGGAAAGAGCGAGGGAGAAAAGGAAAGGTGCGTAGTACAGTGATAAACATATCCAAATCTACAATGCATTCTGCTTTTGTTAATAATGGTTCACATCTAAATGAGGAAAGAACGTAGCAGAAATCAGGTTTGAAAATAATGCATATTTTAGGAAAACACAATGGGTGCCATCTTTAAAAGCCCCAGAAGAAAAAAAATTCAAAGATGCCGTTCACACAAGATCAACATAACAGACAATGATATAACAATGTCATAGTGAAGTACAGAATTGGGTTGCAAAAAAAAGTGCAATTGATTATTTTTATTTTTTTTGTGGCTTATACGATAATTTATTCACTGTTAACGTTACCTTAAGAGATGAGGTTAAGCAAGTAACTTTCACAACCCTTGTATGTGCATCTGCACATCCAAGAGAGGCTTACAAATGGCAAAAGCACCTGTCAAACAGCAACGGTGCAACATATTTCCCTGTGCAACTGTCAAACTACTTCAAAAGGATCACCCTTGGTTGGATATTTATTAGTCATATTAATACGGTGCCAGAATTTAACCTGTTATGAATCTCAGCAAATTTGTACATTCTAGTTCCAGGCAGTTTCTGACTTGAACGGGTTTTAATATATATATATATATATATATATATATATATATATATATATAATCAGCAAAACGCTTTTACGAAATAATGTTCGAATCCCCCCCAAAAATTGCTATTTAACGCACAGTACTCATAACAGCCCATAGACCAGGAAAGATGCACATCTAAGACTCGACAAGGGTGAGAAGGATATTTTATTTTAAATTTGTTTACGTTAAAAAAAAAGGGAAGATGTAACCAATATAAAAAGGAGTGTGAAAGGCTATGCTGTTTTTAAGTGGTGCGAGGTTAAATGGATATCCATTTAAAGTAAAGAATTGCCTTATTGGCACTTTATTTGCGCCTTTCCCGGTGCGCGGGCAAATGTGAGCTTTGGCAGGACA
Source organism: Ascaphus truei (assembly GCF_040206685.1). Lineage (NCBI taxonomy): Eukaryota > Metazoa > Chordata > Amphibia > Anura > Ascaphidae > Ascaphus > Ascaphus truei. Next base: position 57,698,459 of record NC_134489.1, on the reverse strand, counting down.
CAACGGTGCCCTCGCTCACCTTTCCCCCAGCTCTGCAACAATCACAGTGCGGAACCAACTCAAAGTCTTGCATGTAGATTTAACATACGGTATTATGGGAATACAGATCTCAGGTGACAATAGCAAAGAATAGGAAAATGCAAATAGATGCAGTTTTAAGAATAGGCATATAACCAAAAAAAGTACAGCAGGCTACATCTTTAAGGGATTTGTTAATATACACTGCACAAAATGTATCTAAACTATAAATACATACAAAATGGTGTGTACATATATAATCAAATATTTTTTATAAAATGTAATGTGTAAAATAAATATAAACATACACTAAACATTTTTATAAAAATATGAGTATATATATACACATGATTAAGTGAAGAGCATTTAACAAAGAAATTGTTGAAATTAAGAGAATTTATATAACTGCAAAATAAAACGCATTTAAAAAGCTATCTGCAGTTATTTCTTTTATTGGGCATACAGAACACACAGGCAGATCCAGCAAATTCAGTAAATGCTTTAACTTTGAGCCCTGCAAAAGCTGCAAGTTTATTATTATTATTATTATTATTATTATGGCGGGGGGGGGGGTTATTGGAGTATTTAACAAGCAGAAGTGTATGCATTAAATCTGCAGGATATTAGAGACATATTCATAAATAAAATGCAAAGAAAGCCAGGTTGAAAAGGGGGTGTGTGTAACTCGGTGTATGGCAAATATCTACAAAGAGGGGTATGTGGGGAATAACGGGCCGGGGAATGGTAGGATTTGCTGCATTTGGGTTTAAATCGGAGATGTGGGGGTTTTACACGGAATTCCCTCCGGTAACCGGCGGTTTGCAGGCCCGAGCTGATCGGGAGTCCCATACAAGGCAGTGAAGAGCGAACAAACCCCAATTACAGCTCCGGATAAATAGGAAATAATACATAACCAACTGCGCTTTAATGAGAAATCAAGGTGGTAGACGGCGGGCCCGGCCATCCCGGGGAGGCCGCGGCTTTTAAACAAATTAAATATAAATATATGCCGCTGTGTTATCTCTTAGTATTTACACCAGCTGTTTGTCGCTGTGAGCTCCCCTCAACTATGCCAAAAGCGGCGAGAAAATATATAAAATAGGTGAAACCGGTACCGCCGGCCTAGTGCGGCCTTCCTCATCCCCGGCCTAGATTAAGGCGTGCATCCGCCCAACGCGCGCCGCCACTGGCCTGCCCGCTGTACTCCAGCCCGCGGCGCCGGTTGTGGCCCTGTAAATCTCCGCTTACCTTCCACACTTTTTTTTTTTTTTTTTTTTTCCCCTCTCCTCCTTTCTCCCCCCTTTCTTTTTTGGCTGTCAGATCCCCAGCCGGCTGCTTTCGGGACCGGGGGGCGCTGTCTTCTCTGTGTATAATCTTCCTTCAACCCAAAACACCCGCTTGTATGTGTATATATATATTGAATTCTAATTATTTTCTACAGGGGGATGGAGTCATAAAAAAAAAATAATAAAAAGTGCACGGGGACCGGTGGTTAGAAAGGGAATCCCTGAATAATATATTGTTCTCTAGCAGAGAAGGCTGGGCTGCTGGTTAAGAAGGGCCAGCAGCCTCCTACAGCACCACTACAGGCGCACAGAGGACATAACACCAGGACTGCTCCCCTGCCCTCCAAAACAACAACTTCACAACCATCTTGGAGCTGCTAGAATTAAGATGATATAGACATAAAAGGAGGAGAGAGCAGGAAATAGCTGAACATGCACAACCCCCATCCACCAGGACCTGGTCTGTATGCATATTCTGATCTTAGATTGTAAGCTTTTCGGGGCAGGGTCTCCCTTTGCCTTATGTTGTCATTTACCTGTTGCACTTAACCCCATTGTTTCATACCCTCCAACTGAACCCATTTGGTAAGTTACACTGCGTGTTTTTGGCTCCTGTAAGAGTAGCTGGACTTATGACACACAAAGTTTTTGTGTGTGCGGTAAGCGGAATGTATAGGTTATGGGACTTCCGTGGGTATTGTTTGAATGTACCTCTGTCTCGCACAAGAAGAGAACAGAACAGTCGTACTTATTTAATACCCTCAAATGTTAGAGGGTATTAATGATATAGAAATAAAAAGGGAGAGAAGGAAAAAAACTGTCGGCAGAGCTGAAAGTACAGTTCCCCTCCCACTCCAGAACTTGGTTTGTATGAATATTCTCATCTTAGAATGTAAGCTCTTTGGGGCAGCGTCTTCCTTTTGCCTTATGTTGTCATTTTTCTGCTGCATATATCCCCACTGTTTGCAATTTATTTACCTTGTATTGTAATTTTTTTAAGCGCTGCTTACCGTTCTATAAATAAAATGATTCTTTTGTAGGGAACTGAAGACTCTCCACTGTGACTTGTTTTTTTTTATTTAAGATATATTTATTTCTAAGGTGTTATCAGTGGATTACCTCTTTAATACAGTAAAATAAACTGCAAGGAGGGGCTAGAAATTATTAGGGTTATTTCTCCTGTTTAGTAAAAGGGAGGAGGGGAACCTGTCTACCTCAACTTTACAGTGTGGTTATTCCTCTTTTTAGTAGGTGATGAGCAGAACCTCCCTTTATATTCCTGTAAAAAAACAGCAAGAAGGAAGTGGGAAACAAGAAATTAAGTTTTTTTTTTTTTTGCTTTGTAAGTTTTCTTTTGCTATTAATATTATAAAGACCTCACCTCCAAGGCAATGAATGGGCAACCTTAAAAAAAATCCACAAAATAAAATACATTACAATTAAATAAAAAAACAAACATTAAGCCAATAAACCTATTGATTGGGACTGTGGTAAACCATGTCCAAAATGGGGGCAAGCAGTGTCACAATGGCAATGAATGGAGAACCTAAAAAAAAAAAAAGACATCCACAAAATAAATTACAATAGCAAACATTTGCCAAAAAATGCTTTGATTGTCAATGTCATTTTCTATACAGGGCATAGATAAACATATTGCCAGTCAATAGGCATCCTAAACAAAAAATGCACAATTAAATAAAATACAATCAATGTGTTTCTTACTTTTGCCGGGATGAAGGTTCATCCTCCTCATCCAACAGCGGCACCAACTCTTGACACACAAAGCAATGATCCTCATCAGCAATGATGCAAAGAGGTCCACAATCCTTAGTTGATTGCAGTTACCTTGCTAGCCGCGTCACGTGACCGGGACATTTAAACGCACAGAAGATACCGGGGCCTATAACTCTGGAAGCAGGGGGTACCCGGGGCTGAAATTAATATGGTTCAGCTTCGGAGACCCCCTGCTTCAGTAATGTCATTAAAATAAAAGTCGTTCGATGGCCTGTTAGAAGCGCACAGGAGAGCGACTGATTCCGTCTACTCTTACTGTGCGTCTCTTACGGATTGATGCAGCCCGGTAGGATTCACACAGCAGGAGTCCCATTCAGAAGCAGGGACTCCGCTGTGTTAATCCTGATATTAGCCCGGTCACAGGAATTCTGCGAGCACGCGTGTGCCAGGACTTAGCGGATTCCATGCCCACTACGCGACCAACCATTATGCTACATCTGTATCTGTCACCTACAAAATCTAATTCTATGTATTGTTGTCTATTGTCATTAACAGATATTTTATGAATCGGGCAGATTTTAGCTTGTCATATTTATTGTAAATATCATAGTGTAATATGTTCATTTTTTTTTACAACAAAACAAATAAAAGCATCAAACTTGTTTTTGATGTGCTAATATATTTTAATATAATATTTTATGCGGAGCTGCTGGTAAACAACATTTCTTACCCTGCAAATAGATCCTTACTTACTGACTCGCTGGAGTACGATGAGATGAGTTGTCAACACATTTCACTTTCTTGTTTGTCAATTGGTTTTAATTTAAGCATAGGTTTTCTTCTATTTTCATTGTCTATCAATAGAGTTTCAAAGCCATCTTTCCAGAATGGACATGCAAGAACATTTTATTATTATCAGCCTTGGTGTGTATTATTATTAATTTTTATCTGTACTTATTCATGTTGATTTTTGCAGAAAGAACGATGCAGAATAGTGTAGGATGGATTGAACCCTGTAGCCGTCTTAGGGGCCAACATCATATTACACTGGCAGCTAACAGGTTAATAGACCAAGCTCAAAGGGAAAATGGTGCGCCTAATATTGCTTTGATGTAATCTATTATCAATACTTAATAAATGCCGCACTATGATATCAATTTAATTGTGTTATGCGATGACGTAGCACGTGCAGGGAGGCGTACTTAAGGTCGTCACAAATAAGGTCTCAAAACAGATGTTTTAAAATCGTCAAGCTTTATCATCAAACATCTATTAAAAAAGTGTACATGGATCCAACAGTAGAATAGCCCAACACGTTTCACGCTGACCACAACGCTTCATCAGAGCGTGTTTTTAAGGGTTCGGAAGCGCCAAAGATTTCTCTCGTTTCCCGTATTTCATTGTGTTTCAAGCTGTATGTATTTTACGTTTCGTTGGTTTCTGTACCCCAACGTTGTACTACGCTGCAGAATATGTCGCCATATAAATAAAAGATGGTAATAATATTAAAACTATGCATTGTTTATTTTCCAGCCTTTCCAGAATCCATTTGAAGTGTTTTGGGGCATACCTATAATGAAGGACATGTCTCTTTTTGCATTTGGTATTCACCTATCACAGTTATACTAGTTTTAGGCAGGGAGGAGGGTTTCAATTGACACTGGCTTTGTGACATTGTTGTGCTTCAGAAACCACAAAGTACGTTGTAAGTTCTTTGGGCTCATTTTGCCTGCAAAATAGTCTATGTACAATGCTTTGTTTCTGCTACAAACCTATATTACAGCTAAAAAGAACTACACTTTACATCATATTTTCTTTGCTTACAATTCTAGTGCAGCGAAAGGGTTAATTGTGATTATTGGCAAATGTAAAGTCTCTTAATTGATTATGTGAGTTACAATCAACAGGACATTTTGCAACAATTAGTCTGGAACTGTATTTCTGATCATTTATTGCAACAATAACTGTGATTATTATTGATATAGTGAAGTTCTGTCAAAACACATTGGCCTGATGTGCAAAAGATATGTGGTTCTTTATAATTACAATTTGAAATGCTTGCCCCCGATTCCCACGATACTGGCACCAGCCAAATATACTTGCATGGTAGCCAAGACCAGGAGATGACATTGTAACTTTCTATTAGTTCCCCGCAGTCAAATATGTGTAGTTTTTATTTTTATTATTAAGCATCAACAAAATAAAAACTCAAATATCCCTGACGGTCCCCAGGGAACATCTAAAGTCAAAAAAGTATAAAACAAAATATGGATTGTTGCTTAAACTCATATCGGAGTATAAAACGCAGGTTTTATTAGCTTGTGTTCACTTGTTCTGGATTTTGACACAAAGTTCTGCTGGCTTCTATTCTATATAGAAAACCAGAGGCAAAAGATAAATCCTGTTTGCTTGGAATTACACGCATTGTTTTGGTCCAGATAAAATTTAAATGATTGCTAGTAGTGAATTATCATCCAAGTACAACGCTGAAGTTTAACAGAATAAACATATATCCACTTTAAAACTGAACTAAACTGTTTTACACATCGTAATCCTCATTTTTTCTGTCTATTATGTTCTGCGGATGCAAAATTGTATTGCTTTGAAATATTTTTATTGAGCCTATAATTTGACAGTAGGAAACAAATCCACTCATCATTTTCAAACGATTGAGTCGAGTCAATTATTCTTGTGAGTGGATGGGCGGCCTTGCAGCCTTATTTTGATTGGTCAGTTTGCTTATAGTGTAAGCAGTGCATCGTGATGCAGGATGGTGTGGTTAGCACAGTGCATTCTGGGACATACTGTATATATAGCAACATACAAGCAGCAATTAGTAACGCACTGTTTATAGAAAATACACCATTTACAGTGACACAAACGTATTCTCTAGAGCAGCTTCCTTTTAAGCAAGGCTTAACATTGTGCGTTTCTGCTAAACAAATTAAAGTAGCTGTTGGTGTTCTTGACCCACATTAAACATTTTAAATCAGTGCAGAGTATGACTACACACATCTGTCTGCCTGAAGCTTCCCTGAAATGAGAGGACATCCAAAACAGCAGTGCTTCCAGTCATCCAAAAATTGCTGCACCCACTGCCCTCCTGCTGTTACTGTAGATTAGAGAGGCAGGGTGTGAAAAAAATAAACTGTGCCTGACCTTGGTGTTTAGGGTCACCGTGTTATATTTTCAGCTTTGGTGACTGGACGTGTACAGAGTTCCTAAATATTTGTGACACAGTTAAGCTCGTTTTTTTGCAGTAGGGGAAAGTGGGGAGGAATTGTACCAAATGCCACAATGTTCAGTTTTAAAGCAGCAATCACAACTCCTCTCATTCCCTCCCCTCCTGCACCTAAGCCTATAGGAGTTTTTTTTTTTTTTTAAATGTTGGTATCTTTCTCCAAGCATGTCCTGATTTATTTTTTAAAGAAAAATATTTATTTAATGGTTTAAAAAAAATCTCTAGTTTGAGGTTACCATGGTAACCCTTCCCCAGCACGCAGTGCAGTTACCTCCTAGACACTAATGCTTATATCTCCTGATGTCCCTTGGAAAGGCCAAGAAGAGATCTCGTAAAGTGTAATTTAAAAAAAAAAAAATAAGTGGTGTCAGTGTGCACTGCTTCTTTAAGGCTGGGACCATGGTGCCTTCGCCTGTGCGGAGGCTGGTCAGTGAGCGGCCGCTTACCTGGCCATGGTGCACGGGCGGTGGGGAGCGTGCTTGGGGGCGCCTCTGAGCTGGTTCGCCCTCATTGGGCGAACCATTCACGTGACCGCCTGTCGCGCCAAGAAATTAGTTTGAACTGATTTATTGTGCAACTCGCACCACTCCCGCGTGCACGCATGCCACATGGACACGAACACTGCCTTAAGGCAGTCCGCTCAGAACACAGTTTGCGGTACCATGGCCCCAGCCTGAGGCTTACATTGATTTTATACGTCTTTCTTGGTGTTGGTGAACAACATCCCATTCTCGTACAGTACATAGTACATAATCCTACACAAATACAAGAGTGGGTATTTGTCCCACCTCCTGTATGGCACAGAATTTGGACAACCCCATTATTGGATCGTATTCCTTTGATCGACAACTGTGACTTTGTTTAAACATCTTGTTCTCATTTGCTGCTATATTTATATATTGCTTATGCTAGTACAATAGTGTTGTGTACAGTAACTAACAATGATTCAACTATGATGATTTTAACGGTGTAATTCTACATGTCCATGATCTTTGAAAGCGAGGATTTAGGCCCAGATCTACAATGAACTGTTAAATCAGGGCTTATAACGTCATGTTTATATGCAGCAACCGCATTTTAGTTCTCGTTAGAATAGGATTAACGTCATGTTTTCTGCCTTGCGTTCGCTTCACGTGACTCTCGTTACACCCTGTTTTTGTTTGCAGAGAAATATGCAAAGTATATTGTAATGACTCCTATTGGCATATTTCTCAGGTGTGCTCCACGTGTTGTTTCAGGGGATGTAAATGGCACTTGTGACTATGCTAAAATAGGTAGGTCGGTGTCTCTCTAATGCCATTTTCAGATATGACCTAATTAACGCATCGTTAAATCCCTGTTTTAACTATAACGGAGCCCTGTGGATAAGTGTTGTTACAAACAACACATCTTTTGCATATCATTGCTATATGACCAACGCAACGGTCCATTACGGCTGAAAACATAACACCGCGTTTGTGAGCTTTGAAGATACCCGTTAGCATTTACGAGGCGTTAAGTCAATAGATGAGCTCTGTGGATCTGGCCCTGTGTTAGCTACACGCACCGCTCTTAACATGTTGCCGTTTTTAAGCTTACTTAAGGCAGGAGCCACGTACAACAGAGTAGGCCAGTTAAATATGGCAACCATAAACTGAAATATAATAATAATCCGTTATCTGTGTCAGAAAATGAGGACAATTTCCAAGGCTAACTATTTAGAGCATACAAAAAAATAGCGCAAAATAAAGTGTGCAGAGGTGGAAAGAGTATCCTTTGGGACACTGTTGGCAATGGCACGTTTCCTGCTTGAATTACTTCAGTACTTTTAGCAAAGCTTGCACATGTCAAAAGTCACTTAAGACCTTTAAATTGCAGATCATTGATCATGCTAAAGGCAGCGAGTAAAGAAATCAAACATGACTTCGCAGTATTTGTAATAAACCCTTTTTTAATTAGATTACAAGTAGTTTATACACACGCCATAGGATTTTGAATATACAGTATGCCTTTAGGTACAGTATACCTTTAGGTACAGTAAACCGTGTAACCATCACACATGCTTTCAAACAAGCACAGGTGCAAAACCCCAAATTCTACATTGCTCTTACACTGGCAAAAAAAAAAGAAAAAAGAGACAGCCCTAAAGTGACAGCATTACAAGATCACTTCTATTCTAGATGCACCGCAGGAGTTGTGTTTCAGATTTAGCAAATGGACGGCTCGTCTACTGCCTGTGCTCCTTCGGTAACAGCTTTCACACACTTGGCCATTGTCTGCGACGCTCGGCTGATGGGATCTGGGAAGATGATTGTAAAATCAGGGCAATGGCATTAGCCAAAATCAGCAGAATCGACAAACACACTGAAAGTGCGACATGCATGGATCTTTCAGTAATAGAGCGTTCAGATTGGCCCAACTATTGCACAGATTTTAATTTCTAAATCAATACTTAATTGCTATAGCTTCTACTAAACAAATTAAAAGAGGCAGTTAGTGTTCTAGACTCATTAGTACAAAGTATGACCAAACACTTCTGAGAGAACAGAGACGTCAAAAACAGCAGTGCCTCATCTAATAATTGCGGTGCCTACTGCCATCCTCTTGTTCATTACCGAAGATTAGAGGACAGGGGCAGGAGTATCAAAAAATAAACACGTCTGCCTGTTGTAGGGTTACTTTGTTATATTTTCAGCTTTGGGGACTGCACGTGTATGGAGTTCTTACATAACCAACACACTGACATTTTAAAACAACAGTCCCCCAGAAGCCTATTTGAGTTTCTCATAAAATGCTAGTATTTTGCCACCTGAACATTTTTTGCTTTTGTTCTCTAGTGTTAAAAAGAATTGTTTTCTTATTCTCTAGGGCAGGGGTGCGCAAACTGGGGGTCGCGAGGGCGCGGCAGTTAGAGGCCCTGCAGTGAGAGCGAGAACGCAAGGCTTCTGTAAACTTACTTACCCGGCTTCAGTTACGTGACAGATGACGCCGCGGGTCACGTTACGTCACATGACACCGCAGCGTCATTTCACGCCACATTAGAGGTAAGGGGGGGGTGTGACCCAGGAGGAGAGCAGGCAGGGGGGTGGGGGGGCGCTCAGCGCAGTAAGTTTGGAGACCCCAGGGTAAGGGTGGCCAGCTCCAGTCCTCAAAGGCCACCAATGGAGTTCGTAGCACCTACTTCCTCTGTGGTAATAAGAGCAGCAGTTGTGGGATTCCTAGAAGTGAGCAAAATGGCAGAAGAGGTAGGTTCAGGCATGTTAAGCAGTCACTGTTTGGTTACCAACCTGTCATGTAGAAATCTTTAATAGTCAGCTGAGAGGCAACCAGAGGATCTGCAAGTATCTGCTGATTAACAAGCTAGAAACGAGATTACAATGAAGCAGAGTTAGCAGGTAGAGCTGGAGGATATTCCTAAAAACATTGGTGGCCATCTCCAACTCCTCAAGGGCCACCAACAGGTCAGGTTTCAGGATATCCCTGCTTCAGCACACGTGGCTCAGTCAAAGACTGCTGGGATATCCTGACCTTTTGGTGGCTCTGAAGGACTGAAATTGGCCACCCCTGCCTTAAAACATTGGTGGGTAACAGACGGCCCTTGCGGCTTTAATTGTGGCCCCTAACCACCCGGAAACTCTCTCCCCTGGTGATGATGGCATGGAGATGTTGCTGGTGTGCATTGTAGCTCCTTCCACTGCCTAAATCACTAGTTCCGAGTCCTAAGGAAAGGAGTGGGACAGTATTAATCAATGACGGAATTAAAGCAGCACTATAGGTTGCCTTTTTTCTCTTTTTGTAGTTATAGGATTGAAGCAGGGGGGCTCTCGGGAGCAGAACTACGTTAATTTAAGCTCCCGAGACCCCTGCTTCCAGATATACTTACCTCCATTAGGTGCTGCTGGTATCTTTGCTCAGTTTAAATGTCCCACGTCACGCGGGGCAATAGAAAGCCGCTAGGGATGACATCACAACTTCCTATTGGCCCACAAAATGTAAGACATTAGCCCCAACAAGCCACGTCAGAGCTGCTACCTGCAGAGATACCAGCACCCCCTAAGGATGTAAGTATCTCTGGAAGCAGGGGGTCCCCGGAGCAGAAATCAACATAGTTCAGCTCCGGAGACACCTTGTTTCAGTACTAAAAAAAGAAAAAGGCACCCTGTATTGCCGCTTTAAGACACTAACTGGAGGAAACAGAAGAAGCTCCTACCCACTGCTGCAATGTCCATTCACCCTGTGCACTATATATGTGCGGTTCTTCTGTAGGTGCAAGGGGGGCACAAGCGGCCCTTGAGGGATATTACAAAAAGCTTCCCAATTAATCATTCTGTAATGTCAGAATACCTTTGACAGCTCAGCTGCTTGCTTGAAGTAGTTGGCTTCTTCCACATCATTATATCGAACCAGGTTTGGAGATACTTCCTGTAACCTTTTCCTCACCTCGTCGTGGTCATCATACGGCAGGGTCACGCCTGCCAACTAGAGAACAAGGCGTTTTAAGTGCTATTTAAAGCTGCCGTTACACTGGAAATAGTTTACATTGAAGTTATTCTGGACTCTTGTGCTTCCAATATGTATTGTACTGTAAACCAGTGCTGTAAAACTCCATCAGGTTTGCAAGATGGGAGTTTTCTGCAAATATTATACACTTCTCCTAAATAGAAGACTAATAGAAAAATGGGATCAGGAGTTAAGTCCAGGCAAGTAATAATGAACAGGGATTGCACATTTAGCCAGCAGAGAAAGTACCTCAGAGATGGCCCGAATGATTCTCCAATCCTCTCTTGCCATTCCAGGTGGTGTCACTGCCACAAAGGCCCTTTGGGCTCTGCCTTCTGTGTTGACATAGGTAGCAGCCTTTTCTGTGTAAGCCGCTCCTGGGAGAATCACGTCTGCCATGGGTGCTCCTATGTCTCCATGATGTCCTGACAGAAAAAAAAGTTTCTATTGCATAATTCGAGCAAGGACCGCAAACTGTAATAAATAATAGCATTACGCTTTTGTTCTGGCTCTAAAGATAAATACCACTTGTGAACACATTCACATGTCTGACAGGTCTGCAACTCTGATTTTCCCCATTATCTCTTGGCATACAACCTTCCACTGCAGCCAGGGATTCTGGGTAGTGGCATGCAAATGAGCACACAGTGTCACCTTCTGGCTTTATAAAGGGGAAACTGACAGCGGTAATAATAACCTTTCGGGTTATATATCAAGGCAAAAAAGGGTGAAAATCTGGTGGAAAAACAATAGCACCAAATAGGATTTATTTTCTTTGATATATCTGGTACTCTAACCCTTTTGTGTTAAAGCTGCAGTGACAACTACCTACGCAGCCAATTGACATATAAGTGGCCAGGTTGGCCTGTCTGCAAAAGGCCAGTCAAAAGCACAGTGTGAGATTATTCTGTTGCTGACTTTCCTCTGCAGACAGCAACTTCACGCAGGAATTTTGGCAAGAAAATGTAGGTGCTTTATTTTATTTCATCATTCGTGCAGATGAATAACAACATTCCAGTGATACAGCCCCTTCGTCAGATGCTTGTAAAAAGTGACCTTATAGCTCGGTTTATAAAGTATAGTAATACAGCTCAACCTCGTTATAACGCGATCCGTTACAACGCGAATCTGCTTATAACACGATACAACCGTGGCTCCCAATTTTTGTATTTCTGAATACTTTACAACACGATTATTGGTATCTTAAATACTTTATTGTACAATGCATACAATTATACATTATTTATAACGCGATCCGCTTATAACGCGATGTGATTCTTTGGACCCCAAGCACAGAGTTATAAGGGGGTTGAGCTGTACCTACTAGTAAAGGGTCATAAGTGCAGAAATTCATTCTTTCCTTCGAATATTCTGCCGTGGATATATAGCCAATAATACCATAACATCATTATCCCAGTGATATAGCCTTATGTTAACACTAATTAAAACAAAGAATAATATAAAATGAAACCAATGTTATACAAGACTTTTCAACATTAGTATGAGAACTCTTGAATACAGAAGAGTCCAAATAAATGTTAACAATTCTCTCTCAAAGATAAAGTCATCTCGGAACATCCGAGTGATGGTGAAGGAAGGCAATTTTCAGGTGGAATCGGACATTTGGTTGTGGTAGTCTTGCCGCAACCAAATCTCCACCAGTGTTTGGCCGTGGACAGACCCTTCATCTCAGCCGCTGGACACTCGGCCGCTGTCCATTTCGCCAATAAGGCAAGTTAATTTAAGGGGTTTTTGCGGTTAAGGTAGGGAGATAAATGGTTTTTGGTTAAGGTTTGTAGGGTAGGGGGATTAGGTTAAGGGGTTTAGGATATGGGTTTTCGGTTAAGGTTTTTATAGCGTTAGTATGAGGGGTTAAGATTAGGTTTTTTTTGGGGTAAGGAGTAAGGTTAGGGATGAAGCAGCCGGCGGACGGATGTCCCTTTGGGGAGGTGAGTGACAGCTAAACGCCGGCAGCGATGTGGTAATGAACAAAATATCCTAGACCGATTTGTAAGCTGTCACACGAGCAATACGTTGAAGTGCCAGACGGCTGTGAATCTAAAAGTGGCCGAGTAAGTGCCTCTTGCATTAAATTGTTATGTTCTGTGTGCCAGGGTCCTAGCAAAGCGCTATACCTTGATAGATGATGAAACAGTCTTTTGGCAAATCCTGGCGTGTTATGCAGCCGGCATCTGCGCCAAGCAGGAAAAGAACTTTCGGAGGGTTTTTCCGTAAAGCATCCACGCCGGGTTTGTAACCGAGATCCAAGGCAGCAACCTGACTAGCAACTCTACATGAGAACAAAATGCCATCAGGAAACTGCATAATAAACCTGTAAGACCATCTACTGAATAAAAAAACTGGTCCATTTATACTTGAGTTAATATACACCAATGATATTGCCAAACAAGTAACAGACAGCAGAATTTGCTCCTAGTTGATTTTAAACTCAACGTTTTGAATAAGACCACCCTTTAATTTCCACCAATTTTAATTTCTAATGATCTTGGTTATGTAAACTCCATTAATATTAAAAGCATAGAATTACTGTCATGCAATGTGTAGGACTCCATATTCACACCTTCGCTCATCTTAAGACTTTCATTTTTACCAACTTATTCATTCTGTTATTCAACAAATGTGCAAACTTTTCATACCGCACTAATTTGGGGATTTGACCACATAAAATGCATAATTATACTCTTGAAGTGGATCTGCTGATTTGGACGGAGTACGATAATCTGACTTTATGTTCATTTCTACCCAACTGTCATTGCACCAAAAAAAGCAGTCGGCTCACCTGTGCAGGAGGTTTAGCACTTTCCATTCCCCGCTGACACCGCTACTAGTCCTGGCATTGTATGCAATAGCAGAAACGGCTGCATGGATGGCTGCACCATCTTTGCGTTGCAGAGCACTGCTACCTACTACCACCATAGGCTTCTTGGCTTGGTTGAAAGTCTGCAATGAACATTGGGTAATTATATAAATCAGGACTGTGAGGTCAACCAATCAGAACAGCCTATCCAGCACACTTCACAAGTCCGATCTCGCTACTAGCGCCGCCTCATGCCCAGGACTTCCAGAAATAGAATACGCTGATTGAATCAAGCATTTTGTCATAGACACACTGTACTGTACTCAATTATCTATGCAGATGTTTAACATTTTATATTTGGCTACCATTCATCTTGTATTTTAAAATACAAATGTGTAGATAATGTCTTGGCTACTTATTACACGCACAATTATTTTTTGGGGGTAATAGTCAATTGCTTATTTTTTTGCATAAGGTTTATAATACAATCCATGTCCCAAGCAATATTAGGGTGTCTCACTTTGTTTTTTGGAAGCCAGAAGAGTTAAGCTTCCCCCTGCTTTCTTCCATGAGTTAGGAGAGCTAGATAACATTTTATCATATAAGTCAGAGGTTCCACCAACACCTTACAGAATACGTGCCCGTATTACATTGAAGTACGAATACCCCTTTACATCAGAATAGTCTAATGTAGAAAGACTGGAATTTTGCAGCAGGCAAGGAGTGAAGCCTTTTTGGCCTACGCAAACTTATCGAATAAAGATAATGTGATGATGTAAAACAGATTATATCATGTGTGAGCATGTATGAGGTAAGAGAACGAAAATATCAGCAGATAAAAACATTAGGTGTGCTTAATAATGTATATGCAAGAGCTATAAAAAAATGTAGATGTTAAAGATATATGGTAGTAATGGATTGAATTCTTCACATTAGCTGGGGCGCAGCTATCTTTGATTTGGGATGTCATTTTGTGGCACCAATATGATCACAGAAGTTAAAGTGCATGGAAAATGAATGAATAATTCCTCTCGCTTCTTATAGAACACCATAAACCTAACACTTCAGATGTTAGAAATAATACTACAAATCAAAGGTAACTGGCTCCTGTGAACGGTGTAGCCTGCTTTTAAATACATTAAAAAAATAGAAATTAAAAAAAAAAAAAAACATGGCTTTTTTTTTTTTTGCACACCTTGCTGAAAGGGTGTTTTCCTGATGCAATGTCCTTGAGTATTTGAGGGGACTCTCCCAGATGATCGTAGGTGTAAGTCAAGTCAACTGGGCTGCCTATAACAGCCACCTGCAGATCATTGTTAAGCCAGCTGAAAACAAACAGCAGATGACAACAGTTATGATCAACAGAAGCCCATCATCTCTCTGACAGCTGGAGTTTTTTCACCCGCAACATCATCTGTGCTAGATGGGTCTGCAACAGTAACTTTACCCCATTAGCTCCAGAGGCCAGCAAAGCATTGCATAGTTACACCACAAAACATTGGCAGCAAAGGTTGTAAGGCTTGTGTACAGTGTACAACATGTTCCACAATTAAAATACAAGAGAAGAGTACAGAACTAGTGGCTAGACTAGAGGTTTAGACAAGATAGAATGTCTTTTTAAACTGGTTTGTTAATGACCGTGAGGTTGGCAGTGTCATCACCAAAGATGGAGATTTTGCTCTATAAATGTGTAAGGTAGTAAAATCAGAGTAGGATGTCATTTATCTCCAGAAGGACTTGGATAGGCTGGAAACTTTGGCAGGTAAATGGCAGATGAGGTTTAATACAGATAAATGTAAGTTTATGCTTTTGGGAAACAATAATAAACAGGCTACTTACAAAGAAAATGGGGAAATATTAGTTGAATCCTTGATGGAGAAGGATTTAGGAGTGCTTGTAGACAGCAGGCTTAGCAATAGTGCCCAATGTCAGGCAGTAGCTGCAAATACGATCTTATCTTGCATTAAATCAGGAATGGCTATTAGGGAAATAAGCATAATTATGCCCCTCTATAAAGCATTAGTAAGGCCACACTTTGCATATGGAGTACAGTTTTGGGCACTACTCCATAAAAAAGACATTATGGAACTAGAAAAAGTGCAGAGGGGATATGATAACTATATACAAATATAGTTGGAGATTCTAAATAACTATTCATCCCAAGGGCAGTACAAACAATACAGGGTCACCCTTTTTAAGGTTGGAGGCAAGGAGATTTCACCAGCAACAAATGAAAGGGTTCTTTACAGTAACGGCAATTAGAAAGTGGAATTCATTACCCATGGAGACTGTGATGGCAGATACAATAGATACCTTCAAATAAAGGTTGGACATCTTTTTAGAAAGGAAAGGTATACAGGGATATACTAAATAAGTAAACGTGGGAAGAATGTTGATCCAGGGAGAAATCTGATTGCCAATATTGGAGTCAGAAAGGCTTTTTTTTCTCTTTATGAGACATCATTGGATAATGTTTCACTGGGTTTTTTTTTTTTTTTGCTTTCCTTTTGATCAATATACTGTACTGTAAAAACAAATATAGGAGAAGTAACTGTAGTCTAAATTTAACATAGGTTGAACTCTATGGACATATCTTTTTTTCAATCTCATCTACTATGAAACCATGTACTGTATACTCTTAAAAATAGCAATTATATTAGAATACATTAATTGTAATCAAAATGTAGCTATAATTAGTATATTATTTAATATACTAATTATTGCTACATTTTGATTACAATGAATATATTCCATGTTTAGCATTACATTCAATCAAGCAATTACCCAGTAACCCATATAAGAATGACGTCCATCCAGCCTGTGTGGTCCACCTACTACTGTATGTCTATTTACTTCTCCGGCACTGTATGATGCACACCTGACGAAGGATGGGCTCTCCCCGCGAAACATTGTGCACTCTGGTCATGAGTGAGTAAATGCAGTAATATGCTGCTCATGAAAACTAACGTATGCGGTATATTCCCGCCTGAATGTATTCCCTGCCATAAAGTGCATGTCATCTATTGGTATTAGGGGTGATGTACTTAGTCCTACATGATTAAATCCTTAGAGACCATCTTTCGCTTAGATCGCATGATTAGAGTATCCTCATTCAGGTGTCTATATCAGGGGTGCTCAACTCCAGTCCTCAAGACCCCCCAACAAGTCAGGTTTTAAGGATAACCCAGCTTCAGCACAGGTGGCTCAATCTTCGACTGACCAGCACTGCAGTAACGCTGCCTCTGCTGGAGTAGCTTGCAATGAATTGGTTTACTACTTGCTGCAGACTCTTCCAGCAGAAAAATAATTCCCCCAGCGATACAGACCTTTTCCGAATCCTTGTGTTAAACAACGGGGCTTCATAACGTGGGTTAGTACCGACCAGCAGGAGGACATCTGCTTCCTCCACACCGGCGATTCTTGAATTCAGTAGGTAATTTGAGCGTAGGTCAGAGCTGCAATACGGTCAGTACAGTGTTAATATGAGAACAGTAAGGTTAGGGCTTTTCTGTCAGCTGCAGGAAAAGATTTGTAATTATTCATATTAGTCTATTTTAATACTGTTCAATGGTAAAAAAAATATTTATAATAAACTCTTACATGATATTGTAATAAAATAGATAGTGGTAGTTTTGTATCCCTTTCTCCTCTTTTTTTTAGCAAATCCACAGTACCACTACTGTGTTAATAACTTTATTTCTTATATAGTGGTTTTCTCCCAATGGGACTCAAAGCGCTTCACAATTACAGTATAGCACATGGTATGCAGCCGGTACAGCAGACAATCTATGTTTTTGGTGCCTGAGGCACAGGGACATGCCCAAGATCACAAGGTCACGGCAGTCTCCCCCTGATTCAAAGTCAGTGTCTTTACTCACTGAGCCACTTCAAAAACGGACAGAGGAAAAAGGGTGGAATTGAAGAGAGAGCCTCTGCTTTGAGAATCAGCATTAGAAAAGCAAAACTGCTCACAGGTAATGTCATAGATTGTAAAGCATGGTCAGTCTGATTTTAAATGAGAACCACCACAGAAAAAGACAGCATAACCTGTCCACTCGTACGGGGTTCTGCTCCAACGCACATTGGTGCTGATCAGGCAGTAATGCACGGAAACTACCATGGACCTGAATGGGAATTTGTACATTGCTCTGCATTTAGATCAGTGATTAAGAAGATAGTGGTGTAGAAGGACAGACACAAAAAGCAGAACGCTGGCGGTGAAAACATTGCAGGCCCCAGCTTTAGCAGGCTACAGATGCCCAGCGTCACCTTAAAGGGACAGTCCTGCCTAGAAAATGAGGACAGTGGCATGTTCCATACGTCAAGTGGTTCTAATTGACACCATAGAAAAAAAATGTAGACAAGTATAAAGTATTTTAAAATACATTTTGAAACGTAACAACTCCAAGGTAACCAAATGCTTTGGAGGGTTTAACCAATGGCAGTTACAATAAGGGCGATGGCATAATTCTAATGAATCCAATTACACTGATAAGTTGTTTAAGGACAAGTTGAGCTGCTCTTTTAACATGACTTCTACCTGGAGTCTCCTGAACTCTTATGGATGGCATTTGGAATAGCAACAACTTGGCGCGCAAATCACTTCACAATTCCAGTATAGTGTGCGGTACGCAACACTGTAGAAATAATTTTTACAGACAGTCCCTGTCCGATGAGATTACAATGTATGATTGTGGTGCCTGAGGCACAGGGAGATAAAGTGACTTGCCCAAGGTCACAAAGAGCGGACGCCGGGATTTTAACTAGGCTTTTGATTCAAATTCAGAGTCATTGTTTTACAGAGTCCATGTCTTGACTCACCGAGCCGCTCCTTCTCCTTATGCACCGTGCAGCATTAAATACATGTTTTTATCTCTAGCCTCGTGGCTTTCTATACACTTTTCTCCTCTGCCATTTATCTGAAGGAGGCTGCAGCACGGCTACTGATCCTTTAATAACTTAAATGTAGAATAGGAACCCCCAGAGGAGGGGTGGGTAGTAGTTTAGTATATAATATATATTATACCTCAGCGAGGGCAGCTAAATAGGTGTTCATGACTTTATAGAAATGAGGAGGAGGAGGATAGTGATACATGTATAATGGAGTGTTTAAAACCTAACCTTTAATAAACAGAAATAAGAAAGTGTCAGAAGACAATATAACAAGAACAAAACGTAAAACCAAATAAGTTCACCTTAATACAGAGAGTTTTTCTGAGACTTCCTTAGTGCCTGAAATAATATATAAAATAATATAAAGCTGTAAGAGTCTGTAGGGGGTTTGTAATGCCTGAAGCGCTGCACATAGCAATTTGGTATGGCATTGGCTATATCTAAATGTCAGATGGAGGCGCAGGTAAGTGAATCCAGCGCCTAACTTTAACCCGCTACCAAGTGCACAAAGAACAAGCTGGAGCTGTTGTGACAGCACCAGTCTGTAAGAGAGAGAGAGAGCTTGATCTCATAGGATCTGCAGAAACCGATGTTTGTCACAAATATGGTCAGACAGTAGTAGCTAAATTCATTAGCTTAATAAGTAGAGAGCTCTATTTTATACCAACGCTTCAGATCAATAAAGCAGGGTGATTATCCTGCATGTAATCTTGATTATTTACAAGGTACCGAAGTCCCAAATTCAAATTATTGACAACGTCAACTACAATAGTGAAGCAGCTCTAATCTGTTACAGTTTCCACACGTGAGGACTGCTATAGTAGTGTTACTGATCAAAGAAGCAGGAAGGATATCCTGCATGAAACCTTGATTTAGTTACAAGGTGCCAAAGTCCAAAACTCAAAGAATTAACAACGCCGATTAAACAACACAGGAGCTCTAATTAGTTATAATCTATACACGTGAAGAAGGCTTTGAGACAGAATGACAGCTGGTCTTGCTTAGATCGTAAGTGAGGAGCCCTGTTTGATTCGGTCATTCAAATTAAGGTTTGCTTAGAAACAATCTGCACACCCCAGTTGCTAGACATTTCCTGGAAGCCCATGGTGGAAATGCCAATGTTCCTAAGTTGTGTGGCATTGAACAGAACCCACTGTGCCCAAGAAAAGGAGACTGGGATAAGAAACTACTGCAAAGAGAATGCCAGTGGATCTTTCAACTACAAACGATGATTTCCCCCCCCAGGTCTGAATTAAAGTTTTATTTCTAATCCTTTGTTGTAACATATCCTGATATAGTCAAACAGTACCATCAGCCTGGATAATATTCACTATCCCTGGTTTCATTAAACTTTACGGTTCAATAAGAAGAGCATTGGGTCATGAGCTTTTGACAGTCTGAGTGGAAATACTATATTAAAGGCAGATGGCTATAGGTAAGTAATCTGTTCATACCACCCTGTCTTAAAGCTATCGCGATGTGGCAACTACTTGGTTAACACTCTAGCTTGATACAATACTGATGTAATTTATAGCATGTATTTCCTAATTTATGGATACCCCAACAAGGTATTAATGATGCACATCTACATTGCTTAATATTCTTCAATCTCCTTTTAGAGCAGCTTTAGACCTTAGCTTCGCCCCTGTTCCTCCCACTATTCCTTGGGGGGGTATTTAAGGATAGCGGTCGCCTCTGCTCTTTTCCCCTGAGAAAGCTTGCTTGGGTCACGTGAAACGTGCACGTCGGGTAATACAGTGATGTCCTTTCACAGAGAACGGACCATAGGGAGCACACACTGACTGGGCTCCGACCGTCACAGTGCTTGTATTTACTTTACAGCTTTAACAGGCTGATTCTACCTACTGGCTGAACCATCCTTCTGAGTGCTGTAATCATGGGCCTCTGAACTCATGATTGAAGAGTCTACTTTATACACAGACTATACCCGATCCTAGCTCTTTATGACTAATAACTATGCTGTTACGACAGCAGGAGTTAGAGATTTGGGCACTTTGCCTTTAATATTATATGCAAGTGGATTATTTTTACAATCTTTTTTTGCTATAATGACTTTAGCGTTTGAATGTAACAAGGCTCCTGAGTTGAGTTAAGTAGTCTATGCAGACTATACCCGATCTTTGCTCCTTTAATTAAAGGAATATACTGCTATGATAATCTGAGCATTTGATTCGGGCACTCTGCAGTTAGGCAACAGTTACACACTGGGTGTTCCCCATTGCTCTAATTCAGAGCATGGTAACCATGCAGGCTACATAATAACGAATTAAGTAACTACAATTATCATTCATTTTAGTAGATTGAGTTTACTCACAAGCCAAACCTTGATTTGAATGACCGAATCAAGCAGGGCTCCTCACTTACGATCTAAGACCAGCTGCCGTTCTATCTCAAAGCCGTCTTCACATTCGTAGGTTATAACTAATTCGAGCTCCTGTGTTGTTTAATCAGCAATGTTAACTCTTTGAGTTTTGGACTCTGGCACCTTGTAACTAAATCAAGGTTACATGCAGGATATCCTTTCTGCTTCTTTGATCAGTAACACTACTATAGCAGTCCTCACGTGTGAAAACTGTAACAGATTAGACCTCCTTCGCTATTGTAGTTGACGGTCATTAATTTGGGACTTCGGTACCTTGTAAATAATCAAGATTACATGCAGGATAATCGCCCTGCTTCATTGATCTGAAGCGTTGATATAAAATAGAGCTCTCTACTTATTAAGCTAATGAATTTAGCTACTACTGTCTGACCATATTTGTGACAAACGTCGGTTTCTGCAGATCCTATGAGATCAAGCTCTCTCTCTCTCTTACAGACTGGTGCGGTCACAACAGCTCTAGCTTGTTCTTTGTGCACTTGGTAGCGGGTTAAAGTTAGGCGCTGGTTTCACTTACCTGCGCCTCCATCTGACATTTAGATATAGCCAATGCCATACCAAAATTGCTATGTGCAGCGCTTCAGGCATTACAAACCCCCTACAAATTCTTACAGCTTTATATTATTATATATCATTTCAGGCACTAAGGAAGTCTCAGAAACTCTCTGTATTAAGGTGAACTTATTTGGTTTTACCTTTGTTCTTGTTATATTGTGTTCCGATACTATTTCTTATTATTAAAGGTTATGTTTTAAAACACTCCATTATACATTTAGCACTATCCGCCTGTTCCTTTTTTCTATAAAGTAATTTGCACCTATTTAGCTGCCCTCACTGAGGTATAATATATATTATATACTAAACTACTACCCAGTAAATTGTGGTTGTGCACATAGTATGGGCCTTTTCACCCCTCCTCTGGGGGTTCCTATTCTACTTTTACACTATTCCACTTAGGGTACCCACTTGATATTGTTCAGTGGTTATATACTAATTTTTATCGTGGTCTTCTGCCAACTGAGCGAGGGATACTTGTTTGTTCTCCTTTAATAACTTACCCAGCTCCGGAGTTCGGGAAGACTTCTTCGGTACACAGAGTATCAGAATTCAGCCTGTTCAGCAAGTCCTTAAGGGCTACAAGTGCCTCAGCATCCACTTGTCCCCCGGCAACAGCAGCTATGTCATTACCCTGCACACCTTGCAACTGGAAATGGAAACCCTTTTTATTCCTTTGGTGCATGAGAGATATGTAAGGCAGGCACCCCCCCGGCCTAGGACATTTGGCCATTGCTGTTTCGCCGCGACCAAATTACCGCCAACATTTAGCCGCTGCTCACCGGGACACTCAACCGCCAGCCACTTCGCCACTAAGGTAAGTCACTAACCTTAACACTTATCCTAAAACCTCCTAATATTAACCACTAACAATGCTACCCACTACCCTAAAAACCTGTACCCTAAGCTCTTACCCGAACTGCTAAAACCCCCAAAGTTAACCCTACCCCAACTACTAAAACCCCCAAAGTTAACCCCCTTCCCTAATCACTAAAAACTCCTAAATTTAACCCCCTAAAGTTAACCCCATACCATAACCACTAAAACCCCTGACGTTAACCCCCTACCCATACCACTAAAATCCTCTAAATTTAACCCCCTACCCTAAAACATTCCTTCTTGTAGAAGCGGTCAACGGGCAGTGTGGGATC
The DNA here is from genome assembly GCF_040206685.1 of Ascaphus truei. Taxonomy (NCBI): domain Eukaryota; kingdom Metazoa; phylum Chordata; class Amphibia; order Anura; family Ascaphidae; genus Ascaphus; species Ascaphus truei. Next base: position 57,675,883 of record NC_134489.1, on the reverse strand, counting down.
CAGTGGTGGTGCGGCTGCACACTGGCAAGGAGTTGGTCGTAGCAGGACAGCCAAGGCCAAATGTCGCATTTAGCCGGCCCCAGCATGCCATACAACATTACATGTGATTTATTAGACTAGAGATTTTGTCATTACAGAAAGCCTTACCACTCCAGCCACCCGAGTGAGAACATCTTCCCAGGAAGTATAAACTAGATGACCTTCTTCATTCCTGATCATTGGCTGGGTCAGTCGCTGGCGTTTCAAGCCATCGTAGGAAAATCTGTTTGGTTAGTAAGGAGAGGCACTGAAACCAGACACAAAATGACGACTGGACAAAAAGGGGTCGCACCAGTTGTAACAAAGATCGGTACAGTCACCCCAAGTTGAGAGCCAACCTACACTGGGTGGTGCTCCAGAGCTCTTACAGCAATTCGCTGAACCCCAAAAACGGAGCACAAAGAGCCAAGGAGGAACTCGGGAAGGAGCACGCAGAGCCAAGAAGGTATTTGGGCAGGAGCACACACATCAAATATCCAATTGAATTTGTTTTGGGCAGCTCCATGTGCTTCTGCAAGAGTTCCCCTTTTGGGAGTTTGGGATGCCAACCTTACACAAAAACTAGTAACCCCAGAACCGGTATGGTAAAATAATGATCCGTTTAGCGCATCATTCACTAGAAAACTATTTTTAAAAAGTAGAATAAATAAATGAACATACCGATCCTTAACAACACCCAAAATCATTGAGGAGCTGGCTTTTTGATCTTCATTAGTTTGAGAAAGGGCATTAAATAGGATTTATTTCCTAGTGACTTGTGGTTTTAGGAATCCCGTCTGGTTAAAGCAGTCTTCCAAACTTTCTTAATGTTGACAAGCATGTATTTTTAAACCTGTCTTTTTTGGGTTTTTTTGCAAAAAGGATTAGAGTCTGAAATGCCGCTTTCAATTAATTCACAAGGCCAAAGGATGAAATAAGTGTAATTCATTGAGTCGGGCGAGAATATAACCTACAATAATCTCTCTGCTTGAAAAGTGAAAAAACATTACACCTGGTTTTATCAGAGATCCATTCCTCGTTGATATCGTCATGCACTTTGGGCAAGATCCTCATCACTTCTCCACCTCGTGTGCTTACCACAATGTTACTACCTACTGCATCCAGGACATCAATGGATTCTATCTTTCTGTGGACACGAGGTGAAGAAAACAAAAAAGACAATCTTTATAGCATCCAGTAATGGCATTATTTTAGTGATATTCTTTTAAATGTTCTATTGATTAACCCTTTGTGGTACCACAAGAAAAAAGGGCATAGATATAGATGTATATCTAAGGCCCGGGCCATAGAGGTGTGGGGAGAGCGGAGGCGCGCTAACGCTGAGGCTCGCCTGCTTCAGTCAGCGCGATTGCACGGACTTGCAGGCGAGCCAGCGTGCGCGAAGGGAGCCGGGGGGGAGGTGGTTGGAGGCGGGGCAGTGACGTCGCTGGGCCAATCGCCCGTGAGGCACTGACGTCAATGTCACGGCGCCGACGTCACGGTGCCATGACATTGACGCTGCTGTGCTGTGATTGGAGGTTTTCAGCCGACAGCGCGCTGAAAAACAGCTTGGCGCTCGGCTGAAAACTCCAACTCGTCAGCACGCCTGCGGACGCTCGCGTGAGCCCCCTCTCAAGGCATCCTCGTTGAGGATGCAGGCGCTCAGCGCGGAGCGTCCACACGCCTCAGCACGGCCTGTCCGTCTATGGACTAGGCCTAAGGATGTCTGCACATTCCTCTGTGATAGGCTGAACTGCCCTTCACTCACCCAGAGAGCCAATAAGACTGCACAGCTCTACCCGCTCTGTGTTAGACTGAGCGGCCTCTCCCAGGAAACACTGGGGGATGGGATTTTAATGGAGGTGGGCAGCAAGGAGAGAAGGAGACAGATGAGATGAGTAGGAGAGGAGGGATTGTAGTACGCAGAGAGGAGCAGACACAGTAACGCAGGTAGTGCAAAGAGGGGGAGAGAGAGTGCAAAGAGGAGCAGGGCATTATGGAGCGGGGAGGAGAGAAAGCAAGGAAGGGAGAGGAGACAGAGCAAGACAGCAAAGAGCAAGGAGAGGAGGAGACAGAGGGAATGGAGGGCAGTGTGCAGATTGGGTAGGAGGGAGTGCAGAGAGAAGGCAGGAGAGACAGCAAGGTCAGTAGGAGGAGCAGAGACAGCAAGGAGATGATAAGATAAGTAGGAGAGGAGGGAGTGTAGTGTGCACAGAGAGGAGCAGACATAGTAAGGCAGAGAGGGGAGGAGAGAGTGCAAAGAGGAGCAGGGCATGATGGAGGAGAGAGTAAGGTAAAAAGGGGACAAGAGACAGCAAGGCATTACAGGGAGGGGTGAAAAAACAAAAACAAAAGCGTAATGTTTAATTAATAACCTTTCAGATCTCCTAGATCAGCGTATGTTGCGTCGGGTACAGCGCGCGTGTGTGTGTGTGTGTACATATATATGTACATAGATACCAAGATTGTTCGAGAATGCTGTGACACCAGAACCAGTAAGAAAGTTCGTAGACGCTCATGTATTTGACCTTCAAGATCACATAAGTACTTTCTGCAGATCTACAACACATTTTAAAGAGACTTGCAAGATCTACAAAGAATATATGAATTCTACAAAGAAACTTCTTGTTGGCTCTCTCACAGGTATCACAGCCTACAAATAACATAATTCTCTTTGAATCATTTCACCATCTCCAAAATTATAATAAAACTAACAGCTATGAAGTTCTTTATAAGTATGGCTAGGAGCAGTACATACCTTGTTTCCCAAGGACGAGCAGTGAACGCATACGGTTTGGAAGTTAATGCCCCTACAGGACAGAGGTCTATGATGTTACCAGAAAGCTCCGACATGAACATTTTCTCCACGTAAGTTCCAACTTCCATATTGTTTCCTCTGCCAGTAGTTCCCAGGTCGTCTACCCCAGCAATCTCACTGGCAAACCTGTCCGATGCAAACACCACATATTAAAAGCGAAAGCAACCATGTAACCAACATACATCATGTACGTTCACAATAAATGCCTACAGCTTATAAATATACGGTAAATGGTTGCTTTCCTACATGGGAGTTCTGTAATACCTCAAATAAAAAGCTTTGCTGTTCTTAAGACAGGGTGTATACCAGGGGTGGGCAACTCCAGTCCTCAAGGGCCACCAACAGATCAGGTTTTGAGGATATCCTTGCTTCAGCACATGTAGCTCGGTTGAGCCACCAGTGCTGAAGCAGGGATATCCTGGAAACCTGACCTGTGGGTGGCTTTTAAGGACTGGAGTTGCCCACCCCTGTGGTATACACATTAATGCCAAATCTGACAGGAGGAAGACTTGCTCCAGCAAGGTTAGGTTCTTGGCCAACAGAAAAGTTAACAAACAGCATCACAGCCAATCATTCCTTCCTGATCTGCAAAGATGCACCATCCTTAGAGCAGGTGCAAGAGCTTCGTTCTGATCTATGGTGCTCTTTGTTCCAGCAAAAGGATTATACATTTTACATTGAGATCTGTACAATGAGCTGGTGATTCTCCAAGTGGATATTTGGTTTTATTGTCCAGATACAAGGTGTATCGGCAGTTACCTGATGCAACGTGTGCACTGGATGCAGCGAGTCATAATGGTCTTGACTAGTGGCCCGATGTTCTTGTCCTCCACTGCCCGTTTTCCCTCCATAAACCGGCTCCTATCACTGCCAAACATCATGGACTGATCCTAGTTAGGAAACAAGATAAAACGGTTTGAAGTCAGGACTCCCGAAGAAGGCATATAGGAGTGAAATGCAAATGGCTTTGAAAATATGATGCTGCCAGTCTGCCTCTTAATATGCATCTTTCTTAGTTCCATGTTAGCAAACACTGGTTAAAAAGGATAGTCCACCTAGGACAGCTGCATGTTTAGTAAGTTCATAGTAGCCAATTGACACAGACACATTGAACAAGTACTTTAAAACCGATTTTGTAAACTTTGATTCATTTAAAATGTTAATTTACATTTTGGAAATCATGGCTATGAGTGTTTTTTTTTTTACAATCTTTATCTAATGTCTTTTGGTGATGCTATGGTTTGCCAGCCCTCAAAGCTGCAGGAAAATGGTTAGCTTTGTTCTGTATTTTGCTTGAAAAGCAAACATGGTTCCATCATCAGTCAAACAGATAAACAGAAGTAGCTAATATGCTTGAATCCAATGTTCCCACTGAAAAGTGATACATATGAATTTTTTACAAGACTTTAAGGGTTATTGAATCTTTCTAAGGAAGCCAATTACATTGATAAGTTACTTACAAAACAATCCTCTGTGATGTGTTCCTATGATTCTTAAAGGATCAATCCATTTTTTTTTGTTTTTTAACACCATATTGAAGCAGGGGGTCGCCGGAGCTGAATCTCATTAATTTCAGCTCCGGGGACCCCCCTGCTTCCCGAGATACAGACCTCCAAAAGGGGTGCCGATACCTCGGCAACCCTCCCACGTCAGGTGGGCCAATAGGAAGCAGAACCTGATGATGTCACGGCTTCCTATTGGCCCAAAGGCTTTGGACCATTCAAGCCAAGCGGAGCAGCCACTGACACTCCCTGCGAAAGGTACATATCTCTGGGAGCAGGGGGTCCCCGGAGCTTAAATTAATGGGGTTCAACTCAGGAAACCCCCTGCTTCAAATCCATGTTTTAAAAAAATGGCATGGATTGACGCTTTAATATTGCTGAACTAAAATACAGTACAAGGTGTACAATAAACACTCAAACTGAAAATAATATTATTATTTTCAATTACCAGTAATAGGTATTTGTACATACCCTTCTAGGTAAAAACAAAATAGCTTTAAAACATGTGTTCCTTATTTGGAATATGCTTCTAGGTGAAACAAATCTATTCACAGACACAAGCGTGTTTATAAGCAGGATAAAACTTAAAATAAAAAAAAATATATAAAAATAAAATTAGTGAACGTAGATTTATCAGATACCTCTATATTTGTACACAAAGTCTGATGATACTATGGACACCGGAGCAACGGCGTTAATAGGGGGGACCCAATGAGCTGACAACTATAAATACCTCCCCATATACAGAGGAGTTAATTTACCTTGAGAGAGCGTAGCTCTTACGCGAAACGTACGTCAGCAGGTAGCGACGTCCCTTAATGATGTCACGGAGAGAGCGATGTCTAACATGGCGATCCTATACACCACCCGCTAGATGCTAACCGGGGTCTTTTTTTTTTCCTTTTGATTTTATATTATTTCTTCCTCTATACCAGGGGACAGAGCACATTTCAATGGTGCCTCCAGCACCTTGCATTTATATTCCTCATTCTTTCGAGCTGCTCTTATAAATGCTCTTCCCCAGCACCTTTTTCAGTTGGGCTTATATATTATACTCAATAGGGCTGATTCTTCTATATAACCACATTGAGATATAAACAGAACTATTAACTATGAGGGATTGATCCTCTGTCATTAACAACCAATCAGAAGGATTTGAGAGCTTATTCCTACTATTACTGTAGACTATAAGAACAGAAGATAGGCAAGCTTTATATACCAAGGAGTATATGTACAAATACCTGTTAATTGAAAACAGTATTTTGAGCATTTACCTTGTACATCAGAGGCACAACTTACACTGAAGTACACGATATTACATAAGGAATGGCTAAATATTGATATATTGCAACCCCGAGAATTGAAACACGAATATATGAGAGGTTGATCTACTCTGAGATAGATAGACAGACAGTTCAATTTTAAGTTCCCCAAAGGCATCAGCAACAGGGTGTCACCATTTGCTGCCGTTTGGTAATGTTTCAGCTGCTCTATTGCATTCTGAAAGCCAACAACCCTCTCACCCCCTGTACCCAATGTCAACCTGCCCTGCCAATAGATTGTAAGCTCCTTGAAGCAGGGCATCTTCTAACACCACATTGCAGGCCTATCCTACCTCTTCTAACGCAATTTAATCCTGTCTGTAAATGTTACTTATGTCCATAATCATATCTCTAACTGTCCATTATATGTCTGTAAATTGAATGTATAACCTTTATTCAATTAATGCAATCATGTATTATTATAATTCTGGCTTTTCCAGTCTGTCTCATGTGTAACAATATAATTGTATACAATTCTGGTTGTTCTCAAACTGAATATAAAGTATTGCGATGCCCCCTTAACTGGAGGTGTGTTGTACTTAAAAAAATAAATTATGAAGTTCTATTCAACAGGCATTGTTTTTGAGTCATCATTATTTTTTTACTTTCCTCGTATATTTGTTATTAGGCAAATGTAAATAAAAGTAATATTATTTTGATGAATGCTGTATTTTCATAACGTGTGACGGTGTATATAGAGGGCTACTTAACTGGGATTCGCTTTATTTTTGAATATTTTGATAAACAAAGAGAGCCCGGTATAATTAACTTACCTGCAAGTCACATTCCCCTGCCTGGTCACAAATAGGGCAGTCCAGAGGGTGGTTTGCAAGCAAAAACTCCATGACACCTTCCCTGGTAAGAAATGTAAACATTATAGTTACGTAGCTCAGAGTGCAGTGCGTTATTATACACACTTTTTCCAGAATTATTACAGGTAGCACAGCAATTGTTTTACAGGTGCATCAAATACAGTGGCCACATGCACATGAATAACAAAGATACATGTATTTTGTAGGCTGTTCTTGTCCTTTTACGCTGTGACTTTCTTTACACTGTACAGTACATTCTTTGCATCTGTACATTTAGTATCAACTGACTATCTTTACATTAGGGGTTGCTCATATGTGGAATTGATTACCCATGGAGACTGTGATGGCAGATACAATAGATATCTTTAAAAAAAAAAGTTTTTAAAAAGAACCTCCTATTTATGTTCCTGTGTGTATGGGTCATTAGAGATGCCCATACACAGCTAATATTTCTGATACTTAGTGATCATTAAAATCTAGCCTCACTGTGCTCTTATGAGAGCTCTGCCTGTGTATGTGTATTGTTAACATATTGCACTATGCGAGTATCACATTTTTTCCTTAGGCACTGACGCTCCCCTGATTCCTTTTCCTGCCAATATTTGGAGTCAGGAAAGAATTTATTTTTTCCCTTATGAGACATAATTGGATAATATTTCACTTGGGTTTTTTATTTGCCTTCCTCTGGATCAAAATACTGTAAATACAAATATAGGATAAGTAACCAATGTCTACATTTAGCATAGGTTGAATTTCATGGACATATGTCTTTTTTCAACCTCATCAACTATGTAACTAGTAGCCTCATCATGCACAGAAAATGCCTGTCAAAACTGCAGCCACATTGAGTTTCAATGTAAACCTACCAAAGAAGCAGCATGGAGTGTAATACTGAGGGACCCTGATTAATAGCTTGGAAAATAAGCTATTGAAGGAGATCCCAGCAACAGTTTTTTTTTTTATTTGTGTAGTTACTCATTGTAAAGATGCTTAATATTAAACTGAAGGACCACGACTCTGGAGAATATTAGAGAATTCTGCGGATATCAACGTACCTCGCTTTCCTGGCTTTCTCAGAGTTGGTCAAGATATTCCAGCCCTTCATCACCGGCATAGCACAAGCAGCCACAGGCTGTGACATTAGGAAAATCCATGAGCAAGAACTTCAACGTGAAATGAACAATAGGCGCATCATATTCAAACATATTAATGCATGTGTTTTACAGAATAGCCCATAAGCCTTAGAGGATATGATTCCATGACCCTGAAGACTGTTACTGGATACAGAAATTACTCCTCTTTAGTCTTTCCTAAGCCAGAATCACTGACGCACTAGACTTAAGACATCTAGAGTAGGTGAAGGAGAAGAGGGAAGCTTTAAAATGACTGAAATGTTGGCTTTACTTTCATTTTATAAAGAAATCAGCCCATTAACAATGGATAAAGGGAAGGAAAATATTTTGTTATAATGAGTTGATTGTCCACATCTTAATATTGGAAGCAGACAGTGTTACTACATATATATCTACCTACCGCTCACCAAATCTGGCGGGTGATAAAGTTCACACAGTGCATAAGGCAAAAGGCAAGTAAACAAAAAATGCTACAAATCATTGTGTTTTGTTAGCCATTCTTGTGCTCTTCTAGTAGAGAAAGGGTTATGGGAATTCCTTTCTAAAGGTCACTCCACACTGAAAAATACAACTGAATTGAAATGATACAAAACATGTTCCCTATGTCAGTCTATTGCTCCTGGTTACTACATTGATTACCGCCGAGTGATTTCACATTTGCTAGAGATGGTGTAACTGACCTTGGGGACTTTCTCAATTTCCACAAGACACATGCGACAGTTCCCGGCCACGGACAAGCGCTCGTGGTAACAGAAACGAGGAATCTGCATGCCCATCTTTTCACAGGCCTAAGGAGGAAGGAAAAAAATGTATGATATCAAAATAATTTATATAGCACCAACATATACGGCAACGTAACAAGATGGAACAGAGAGACAATAGCACGATAGGTAGTGATACAAGATCTAAGGGTGTCCGTATTCCACGGACCCTGCCATCTACACACTACCAGAGGCAAGGCCCATGATAAGCAACTAAAGTAATGCAATTTAACCAAATTAGGAGATTGGTCAATAAAACGCAAAGTGGCCATTTGCGGAAGACTGCTATCCAAGGCAATGGAGTTTAAGTTCAACTGCAGTGTGACTAGCTGCTCCATAAAATATTAGATCAGCCCTATAGTGCTTCATGGGACATGCAATGAATACTGTCGTAAGCACAGTGGGTCACCTTTGTCAATGACGAGGCTTTAACATAATATAAAAAAACAGTGCAAGGGAAATCTTTGTATCTGCTATTGAAATGTATGAACCTCAAGACCAAAGCTTGAAAAGGTACATGCTGGTAACTAAATCCAAAGATACAACATGAATTAATTATGCCTGCTATAACTTAACACAAATGAATCGTTTAATGCAGTTCACATAGCAGCACTTTCCAATTCCAAAGCATTGTACAACTATACTTCGCAGATTTGTATGCAGCCACTTCTGGGTTGGAATATCTGCAGCACATTTCTGATGCTTGGGTCTGCATGGCATCCTCCGAAGAGAACAGGAGAAAGTTACTATAACCCTGAGCTCCAGTGACCAAGTAAGGCAAATAGGATGTGATCTGCCTACAATAGTAAAAAGTAGATGGGGCAGAAATCACAAGCGCCATTTAATTGGTCCAATTTCAAGATCACAAAACCATGCTTCGTCCAAAGCCAGATAATCTAATCAGCAGAACAGTATGTCTGCAGCTACAGATTTTATAATGAAACATTCCTCACCATAAACTAAACCAGCAAGGACACTGGAGAGGTCACAGCCATAAATAGGACAGCAAACAGCAACAAGTCATCTTAACTCATGGACACCGTGCTCACAGAATCAGGGCAGCGACTGCTGGTATTATCCTACCTGTAGCACTGTGGTGCCCGGCTCAACCATCACCGGTTTTCCATCCACAAATATCTCAATATGGTTGCTTGCGGCTGTTGCTGCTGTTCTCACTGAAACACACAGGGACGTGTCATAACATGGCTGTGTCACATAACATAAACCGAGGTTGTGTTCAGGAAGGACAGGCAGATATAGGAATTCAAATAGGTACAGATTGGCAGATACTGGAAGACACGGGGTAGGAACAGGGGACTAAAGGTTATGCAAATAGGGAACAACAATGAAAATTTAGTGAGCTTTTATAATGTATAGGGCCACCAGTGGTCCTCTCTGCCCTCATCTCAGCACGGAATTCTGGTAGCTCTAGTTAAGCTCCTGATATACTATGGCACTAAAGACAGTAGCCCCACAGCGTGTGTGTGTGCGCGTGTGTGTGGTGTGCGCGTGTGTGTCAATTAGTGTCAGTCTTTACCATTTTAAAAATGAACCTTGATGATGGTCTCCATACAAATGAAGGAACACAGAGAGCAGATGTATTGAGAGACTTACCATTGCTTTTAGTGGCCTGGGTGGCACTTGCTAGAGTCCTGTGAATAGCAGGTAGTCGAAACATGGTGCTAAAAAACACAACAACAGAAGTTTGGATCATACACAGGTAAACGGTTTAGATTTAAACCAGCCCTGATGGCTAAAAGTAGACACTTCGAAGGACTAAAAAAGTAAATCACAGGACTTGTAAACAACTGAAAAGTATCAGTTTATTACAGCGTTTCTTAAACCTTCCCTTAGAAAGCTCATGCCGGACCATGTTTAGTTTTTATTTTTAGAAGAACCAAGCAATCAAGCACTGGAATAGGACATTTAGTCTCAGTCGTTTTGCCACGACCAAATAGCCGCTGGTGCTTCGCCATGAATCACCATGCCACCGCAGCCGATCCGCCACTGGAATCCCCGCCGACGGCCACTTTTAAGGTAAGTTTAATTACTGTTTGGGGTAGGGGGTTAATTTAGGAGCTTTTAGTAGTTAGGACAGGGAATTAATTTAAGGGGTTTTAGCAGCTAGGCGGGTTAATTTAAGTGGTTTTAGCAGTTAGGTGGGTTAATTTAAGGGGTTTTAGGGTAAGGGGTTTTAGGGTAAGGGGTTTTAGGGTAAGGGGTTTTAGGGTAAGGGGTTTTAGGGTAAGGGGTTTTAGGGTAAGGGGTTTTAGGGTAAGGGGTTTTAGGGTAAGGCACTTACTTTAACGGTTAAATGGTGGCAGCTTCCGGCGGTGGGGTGAGTCGCGGTGAAGTGCCGGCGGCCAAATGTCCTAGAATGTCAAACACTGCTAAAATTGTGTGATAATAATTTGGTTTTCCCAAAATCTGGTCTGACTGTGGGTTGCCCCAGGAGAGGACTCAAACACTGGTTTAAATCGGCAGTTCCCTCACCTCTCTAGGTTTTTTCCTGGTCACTATCTTTTTCTACTGCATATTTTATTCCTACAAATGAGCCCAACACCTAAATGTATATATGGCCCCTCAATAAGTGCCATTAGTAGACCTCAAAGAACCTTATTTCAAAATATTAAAAGGAAGACTTTTTTTCTGATAAGAGCCTTTGTAATTTGTTTGGAAACAGCTCAGTGCTGCTTGGTGAAGTGGAGAAAGTGAGGAGTTGCCACATGAACACTCTACTACAGTTGTTGGGACTTTTCAAATAAAAACTCAACCAAAAATTGCTAGGAAACAAATAAAAATAAGGTCGATAACCTTTCATGCATTTGTTTACTGAGTTTAACAGACCCATTCTTGCCCTTTCCAACACCGTTTTCATTTATAAACTCTGATGCTCCGCTGAGGCGCTATAAGCGTTTGACATATTAAGTGTCCGGGTTATTAAAATGCAGGTTTCCCGAGATCCCAACCTCTTTCTCCCACTACACCTAATCCGCTCTCCTCCCTCTTCCTTTTAGATTGTAAGCTCTGTGGAGCAGGACTCTCCTTACCTACTGCACCGGTTTAGGTGAATGATGAAATTGTAATTTCTCTCTCTCTGCACCCTTGTACTGTGTGTATCTATGTATTGTTTTAGTTATAGCACGCCAACAATGTACGCAGCGCTGTACAACATTACAATAGAAGCAAAATAAAATGACTAACAATGGGAATAAGTGCAACAGGGAAATTACAACACAAGGCAACAGGAGACCCTGCCCCGAAAAGCTTACAATCTAAATGCTGCAGAATATATTGGGCACTTTCATACATAAATATAATAAACAATAATTCTACAATCAAGGTTGCATAAATCAGGTGTTCCTGGGGACTTGAACAGAACAACTTTCTAAACAGACACCTCTTATGTGAATCAGTAGGTAGAAGATCATGCAGTCTATGATCAAATGGCATATTCAGGTAAATTCTCAGCAAACCGACTGTCAACCAAATAACCCGCTTACCAGCAGAGCAAGGAAGGGGAGAGTGGTGCCCTATATTAGGAAATTACTGAAAACCCCAATGATCTGCTCCCCCGACCCTACAAGGGAGAGGGGGGTCACAGACATCACAGCATTACACAGCCTGATCTGTCAAGGGCATGAGAGTGTGGTGACCCAGCTCCTCCTACACCTGCAAACAGCGGCTTTACACGGGGTCACTGGAAGCACAGGCCGCAGAGAAGACCCTCACTCACCCCGCTCACTTCCCCTCGGGGGGTCCTCGAGCTATATTGGCCTTCTAGGACCAGAACAGCGTTGACTGCCCCCCCTTTGGTCAATATGGCGGACTCGGCAATCTCCGGAGTAGGGAGAAGTTCGTCAATTTCCGGAGCGACTTCGGCCTTTTCCGGACAAGCAGGCGAGCGACTTCGGCCATTTCCGGACAAGCAGGCGAGCGACTTCGGCAATTTCCGGACAAATAGGCGAGGGACTTCGGCAATTTCCGAACAGTGAGGCGGAGGTTCAGAATGGAGGTTGCAACGCGAGCTGTCTGCAAGGGTTAATATTCGCCTGCAATAATGACTGTAAACGGTGTTTATCACATGTATCCTGGTTTATGCAACATAAATTCCATGCTGTAGATGTGCATGGTTAATTATGAAGCACCATGCGCCATCTTTGTTACGGGCAAAGTGCGTTAAGGGCATCCGAAGAATTACGCAACAACATAAATGGGCTTTAATATGTATTCATTGGGGATGCGCTTGTCTGTGAGCACCCTGTGGGGAAATAGTCTTTATTGTGCAGGATGCGCATTTATAGAAATGTTTCTACGAATAAACGTCCACAGTCGGAATGATGGAGATGGATGTGGAGTGAAGCGTTTCTCGGACGGGCCTTTCCAGCGCTATAAATATCCCGGTGATTAGACGTCGACGTGTTGTCCCCATAACAAATATGGCGGCAAGTTACTGAGCGGCGAGCGCGTGACGCGTTTCTTCAGATCCGCGCATTTTTACACGTTATATCCTGCTATCTAGCGCCTTCCCCTTGGACATGACGTTAGCCTGCTTTCTAGCTCCTCCCCCTTGGACGTGACGTTGCCGCCGTCTTGCGTCCTGGTATAAAAGCCGCGCCCGCCCCACCGGCCTGTCTCTTTCTCGCATCCCTCCTTGCCAGTGAAGCTTTGTCCAACAGCTGCTATGGGCTTCGGAGATCTCAAATCCCCCGCCGGCCTCCAGGTCCTCAACGAGTTCCTGGCCGACAAGAGCTACATCGAGGGGTCAGTGGCCAAAGTAAATACCTCTCATTATTATAGGGTTTGCGGGGCAAATTCCCACGTGTTGCGTCTGTCGGTTAGTGTCTATTGAGATGTGTATATGGAAATGAAGGAAAGCTTTTTATTACATCAACCTATTGATGTATCAACATTGTTTCTTATTGGCATTGACATATGGTTGTATTTATAGTGTGTGATGCGCAATCTTCTGAGTGAATATAACACTGCATTGCATGATCTTGTCCTATCCTATATTGGTTATTGTGTATTTGAAATAAATGGTCATTGTCTTGGCAGAATCCCTTTTTTTTTTTTTTTTTTTTTTTTTTTTTTTTTTTTTGGATGGGTCAGCTCCAGTGTCCCTGTATATGTAGCTCCTACATACTTTCATTCAAACACTGGGAGATCTGGATCCAGATTTTCCCTTGACCTAAATCCGGCTCTTCCATTGGTTCTCCAAAGGGGCCAGATCGGAAATCCTTTGATACTTTTGTGTATCTATATAATGCATATTGATTTTAAGAGTTTAGCTGCCTAAACTAGTACACAATGATCAGGCGCGTGATCCAGGGCTCCCTGTTAGAGAGCGCTTCATGGATTCATTTTCATTGTTCAATCTGTGTTGGGCATCACTATTGTGATCCAAAAGGAATATTGACATGTATGGGCTCGGCGGTGGGGTCACGTCTGATCTGCAAGTCATTTTGAGGCCTTTCCATGTGCTTCGAGCAAATGAATGAACAAGCAGTCAACACGTAGGGCGGCTGCAGGTTTCGGAGTCTTTAATCCTGTCTGCAAATATGATTTTGATACTGCATCTCCTAAAACCTGTTATTGTTAATATATAAAAAATATTTATCCTAAATCGGGTTTTTTTTTTGGTGTTAATTTTTACAGTATATTGTGTAAGCTGGGCTTCTGTTTGCATAGTCTGATGCTTATTAGCGTTGTCATTTCCTTTCCCATTATTTTAATTTATTTTTGTGTTGTATAACCAACCTGTTTCCTCCTACATTATTTAGGTATGTTCCCTCCCAGGCTGACGTTGCAGTATTTGACGCTCTCTCAGGTGCTCCCCCTGCTGACCTCTTCCATGCTCTGCGCTGGTACAGCCACATCAAGTCTTATGAAAAGCAGAAGTCTAGGTATGTGATGAGCTTTTCATTATCCCTTGCTAGTGCATTTGCTGGTCCATGTGACAGCAATGGATATTAAGTGACCATCCCCTCAATTGCGGTTTTTGTTTATTTTACCTGTACTAGGAGTTAGAGCCAGTCTGATCCAGGGGATGTTTAGGTGGCTTTCATGCTTGTAGAAGTACACTTAAAATTGCAAATAAGTAGGAGCTATGCCTATCAAGCTCTTTATCCAAGTAGCTGCTAAATTAATGGTAATAGCTGTGATAATGCAGCCTTGCAGATGAGTAAAACTCAACATAATATTGATCATGTGAGTGATTAACATTTTAAGATGTTTAGATTTTTCGTTATTGCTATTACCCGTATGTCCAGTTAATTGTGGTATTAAACCCCTTTGTTCAGTTGTGGCAGATTAAGTTTACCTGCAAGCTCAGCTGCCTCATGTACAGACGAGGATGGGTGCACGTGTGGCAAAGACTCTGGACACCAATACAGTCACCTACTTGCCTGGCATAAACCGCCCCTCACCCTGGGTTAGTAACTATCTGCAAGGCTCTTATAAGGGTTTATAACATCACTCTTAAAAGTACGTTGTCAAATTATGACCTGAAATATAGGACTCAAAGTTTTTAATTCTAATTAAACAATATTAAATATCTTTACATGTCAGGGCTTATCTAGAATTAAGATCAAACTTTGTTTGCAGCCTGCCTGGAGTAAAGAAGCCATTGGGAAAATATGGCCCTGTGAACATTGAAGACACAACAGGCAGTGCAGTCAAAGAGACCAAGGAAGAGGAGGATGATGATATTGACCTGTTTGGCTCAGATGAGGAGGAGGTGAGTGTATATCAGATTCTCTTGTAGCAAAACCTAGAGGCGTTGGATATACCCATGTTGGCAAACTGCAGTATAAGTGGACTTGTTTGTGTATATTAGTGAAGTTCCCGTTCAGTTTTCAAGATTTAGCCTTCTAGTGTATGGCTTGCCTTTGTAATTGCTTTATGGAAGTGCTCCTGTAATGCCACCAACTTCCATCTCATTGTTTGATACTTAAAATAACATTAATTTCTATGGGCACTTCAATAAATACATTTTATGTTACACACTGTCTTTCCCTTTTCTCCACGTAACTAAATGGGACTCAACTGCAGTGGGACTTGCTTGCTCATAACCTGGGCAGGGAGATGTGTACATAAATATGGACTAGTGTATTTTACATTGCGTCTGTAGTGGTGCAGGTTATGGGTATGCACATGTTACCAAAGTTTACTGTAGCATGTTTAAGACTCTGTAGGTCATAGTTAATGTATAATACACAGGCTGGTCATATGATGAATGAATTACATCACCATCTTTCGACTGATTTTGTGATGCACATAATTGTATCTGACTACCAGCCCATTCTTGCTTGGAACTATATTAAGCCATACGTGTCAGGGTTAACACTGTTTTTGGCTTTCTTAGGAAAGTGAAGATGCAAAGAAAATCAGAGAAGATCGTCTGGCACAGTATGAATCAAAGAAGTCTAAAAGTACGTTGCTAGAACAGGCCTTGGTTTGTATTCCCAACCCTGCTAAAAATGTTGTATAGAACGATCTGACACTTTATGCAGCTATACCTGTAACCTGTTTAACAGGAATGAGCTTCCTTTCATGGGGCCTTTAACCAAATGTCAGATTGGTTTGAGCATTCATATTGCTTTTACTTTAGTTGAATGATTCGTTGTAACACAAACTTAGTGCAAACTCTTAACCTGAGTAGAGGGGTGTCGGTTTATAACCCTGACACCACAGATACTGGTCTGGAATTGTGCTATCCCGTGGCAGTTCCAGCATTCCTCCTGTGGTACAGTAACTTGTTTCACAGCTCTACTTCCTCTCAATGCTTTGAAAGGGCTTGCTGTGTCTCAAACACCATATTATACACAAGCGTGTAGATGCGGCCTGGTTTTAATTTTGTTAGGAATTTGCCTTGATGCACAATTAACACAGTAGTCCCCCACAATTTTGATATTTTCATAATTGGGACCTGGAGGTCCTCTGGAGCAGGCTTGCCTGCACTGGACACCCCTTCCTGAAATGTGCCTTTCAAATTGCTTGTAAAATCAAATGCTCAATATGGCTGGCACAGTTGCCTATAGGACACATTGAAAGGTACAATTCTGTATACACTACCTGCTGTACATTGTGCTAAAACAATGCTGTTTTAAGCACCATCGAATGAATGATGCAAGTACTTCCCAAAGTAGCCCCAACTATTAAACTGGGAGATTACATAATGCTACTTTCCTGCACTAGTGGCAGTCAGACGTGTCAGATTCATGCGACTAGTGTCTGGAAAAGAAGCAACTGACGTTTAATTTGTTCTACAGAACCAACACTTATTGCCAAATCTTCCATCCTGCTCGACGTGAAGCCGTGGGACGATGAAACTGATATGTCCAAATTAGAAGAGTGTGTCAGAAGTATTCAGATGGATGGCTTGCTCTGGGGATCATGTGAGTATTTCATTTCAGGACATCTCTATTTAAATACTTTTATTAGTGGCGTAGAATACTCATTGTGCATATCTTGCCATGCTAGATCACCAATATCCTTGCAGTATCCCTCGCGCTCAGTGGCAGGAGTGATGATTGATCAAATCACCATCTTTCGACTGATATTCATGATGGATTTGTTTGTTCTGACACTGCCAGTCTTGTTGAGGGGGTGCATTTGCAGTTAAAGTGCTGCAAGAACTCAATTGGTTCCAGTTTTGCCTTAACTATTCACTGCCAGGGCACCAATAAAAAGTAGGAAATATTGTTAGAGGTGACCATTAAGTTTGATTTTGTTTTTCTAATGGTACATATTCTACTCTTTCCTTGTAGCAAAGCTTGTCCCGGTTGGATATGGCATCAAGAAGCTACAGATCCAGTGTGTGGTTGAAGATGATAAAGTTGGCACAGATTTTCTGGAGGAGAAGATCACAGCATTTGAAGACTTTGTACAATCCATGGATGTTGCAGCTTTCAACAAGATCTAACACAAGAAGAATCACTCGTTTCCAACAGCACTTCAATAAAATATTTGCAGAGCTATTTGGGCTATCTTTCTGTTCCTCGGTCTAGTATTCTGTGGTCTTTAGGCAGATAGACCTATGTATTCCATATCAGGCAGTTGGCGTTTATATAGTGCCCACAGTGTACTTGGTGCTTTACAATAAGTGCAACAAAGTCAGACTAGGAAAGGAAATCCCTACCGTGCAGAGCTTAGATGGCATGATGCTGAGAGCAGGTGAGGGAATAAGTGCAGTGCTTGGTGGTGGTAACTGGGTGTGGCCATGCGTCGAGACTTTTAAAGCAGTGTGAGGTTTAAGGTTTGTAGTGGAGGTACTTGGCATATATATATATATATATATACACACACACACACACACACACACACACACACACACACACACACACACACACACACACACACACACACACACACACACACACACACACACACACACACACACACACACACACACAGTGTGAGGGGGAAAGTGTTGGGGGGGAGGACACGGGAGATGAGCAGGGGCATAACGAGATCAAAGCTAATATGTATAAAGAAGCAGATTAGTGCAGAGCCTTGAAGGAAAGGAGAACTTTGTAGGTGATCTGAAACTTGAGAAGCCAGGAGAGACTTAAGGGGTTGTAGGCAGAGATTTGGGAGTGAAATTATTCTAGCAACATATTTCTGAATAGATTGCAAAGGTGACAAATTGATGCCTGTTTGCAGTATGTCCCAATAATCCAGATGGGAGAGGTTAAAGGCATGCACAGATTCAGAGGAAAATGTGGGTCTTTGCAATATTACTGGTAGAAATGCATGTTACATTCTAAGTTGGGGGTAAAGAAAGCAGTTGCCACCTCAATGCTTATTTTCTCAAATACTGGGGGTCCAAACGAGCCTAATCCATGTTTCTAGTACCAGGGAGCTAGTAAAATTTAATTCTTTCCTGCTAAAAAGAAAACTTGGAAAAAATTACCACAGGGCATCTCAATAGAGCTGTAACATCAGGCTAACCTGTCTGTCCTATTGTACTTGTCTGAGTGATTGCTTGAGTTTAGTTTGGCAACATACATAGGATCCCCACTGAGCCACTAAGTTAAGCAGATACTGTATGCCCCCAAATAAAGCTACAGTACTTTTTAAACAGGAAAGTGAAAGGAAACCATATTTCACCCTCAATCTTTAATGCAGTAAAGTGGCTTAAGAATGCACCCCTTACCCAGCCATTGCTAGTGTTGGTGTGCCAGCCGTGATAAGCATTGGAAACATTTGGGTAAACAATACTTTTTCTCCACTGAACACTAGTGTGGATTGCACTACATACATTATCACGAGATATTAATGTTACTGATTGCAATTGAGGTCGGGCACCATATTTGGCTCTTGGTGTGTGAACAGTCCCCAAGCCGCGTCATCTAATTTGGCTGCAAAATCATTGCAATAACAGGTAGTGATATTCAATAGCTTGAAATGATTAGTGATCAAACGCAGCAGTATTAACTGCTAAAATGTTAGGTTAGCTCGGGTTCTCGAGTCCCCTCACCAAAAGGTCAGCTTTTCTGGCTATCCCTGCTTTGGCACAGGTGCCTTAATCAGTGGCTCAGTCTGAGCCATCTCTAATGAAGCACGGATATCCTGAAAACCTAACCTGTTGGGAACCCCTGGGTTAGCTGAATGAAATTTCAGTTCTGGAAAGCGGTGACCTTTTAAGGGTCTGTTGTGCAGGTGAGGGTGATTTTAAACAACAATGTGCAGACTGCAAGTCTAGTTTATTGCACTAGGAAAGGCAAGTTAATGTGTAATTTAATTTTTAAAAAATACACTGATTCTATGAACTGGCAGTAAAAGCAAAGTGATACCGATTTATCCTGCTAACTTAACTATGCTTTGGAAATAAAGCAGTTGAAGTGGCAGACCTAGGATTATTCCATATGGATACTGCTAGCCCTACTCCTACAGCCAGTAACATACATTTATATTAAAAAAAAAAAAATTAAAACAAGGCCTACAGTAGACCGTAACGTGTTCAATAGAATGTCTTAAATTCAGGCACTTTTTTTTGTATTAGTCGGTGCAATGTTGAATCAGGAGGGACTTACTATTGATCATTTATCATTCTGAGTCCCCTTATGAAATTGGGCTAAGAAAAAACAGCCTGTATAATGCCACTGGTGTCAGTAGCTGATGTATCTTTGTGCTCCAGTAGAGACTTCAGAATGTTACATTCTCATGGTTCTTTTTAGGAAAATTAGTTTATTTGGTAGTGTTGCTTTTCTGTTGGAAAATTGTTAAATTCATGTTTGTTGTACGTTTTTATACAGGGACCAGACTAGGGTTTCCTTTGATCCATGGAAAAAAAGTATTTGGTTCTCATGAACTAGGAAAGCAAAACTGCCTCTGACCACTAGGAGGCACCTCCAATTACACCAGTGCACTGATTAACAGTTAGTTTTATATACTGTATAACGGTATGGGTCCTCCATGAGCAGGGCCAATGCTGTCTTATTGCTTTGAAGTCTCCCCCACCATGTTGGGAGAGGTAAAGCTCTCTGGAAAATTAAAATGGCAGAAAACAGCTGCTGGTGAACCAATCAATATCTGACCTATTGGGGTATTGGCCAGCAGGGGGCTACTTTCTGGCCACCTTGTAAAGAAGTAATCTCTTTATAATAATATTTGCAATGTAGGACAGTTCAAGTTCTGTTGCTTGGGACTCTCCTCCTCAAACCCCCCCACCCCCAAGTCCTCGAAAGAGTGGGGGTTCCACAAGGGATTTCTCAACAAACTGACCTCAGTTCTTTCTCATTGTTTTCCCCTTTAAACTGTTCATGGAGCCGTCTCACAAACATTTGCAATGCTCTCTGAATCCACCAGCTGCTCACTTACAGTACCTGTCTGGCCTATATCCCGTAGAGTGTGTTTAAATATCTCTGCTATGGAGGCCTGTAAATGCACCTTGAATACCTTGCTTATCAGAACATAAAGGATTGGGTTAAGGCAGCTATTAACAAAGGCCAAACTAGTTGAAATGGGCATACCGATTCTTAGCCAATGATGATATAATTCATTTTGATGGATCGTTAGCTCCAGTAAACTGAAAATGTGGTAGGGGGTCCAGCAGACAAAAAAAGCCACCACTACAGCAAAGACAGTCCAGAAGAATTTGGTGGAGGTGAGTGAGGTCTTCTCTTTCATTCTGATAGCCAGGAAGGAATAGCAAACAATCATTGTCAGCAGAGGGAACAGGTATCCAAAGAGAAACCTGATCAGGGTAAGAACACAATGTGTCCTCAGAACAATGAAATGGTCAAGGTCATGGAAGTTGTTGTAGCAGATAGTAAATGCTTTGGTTAGGTCTTTGGTATCTCTGAAATACAAAGCAGGGCCAGCAATAATGGCGGCTGATATCCAGATGATCCCGATGACCAACATGGATTTCCTCAAAGTGCGGTGTCTCTGTGAGAAGCTCGGGCGGGCCAGGAAGAGAAATCTGTCCAGACCAATTACAGTCAAGAAGAAGACACTGGCAAACATGTTGAGCAAAGCAATAAAAGAGTTCACCTTGCACAGCAATCTCCCAAAGGGCCAGTGGAAGTCAGTGGCCACATAAGTGATGTGCAAGGGCAGGAAGAGGACGAAGATTAAATCAGCGATGGCCAGGTTGAGGAACCAAAGGGTGCTGACTGTTTTTTCCCATTTGAAGCCAGTGAACCAGATAACCATGGCATTTCCAGGTACACCTAATAGGAATGCCAGGGAGTAAATGACGATGGATACTATGTGGAGTATGTGACGGTGTGTTATTTCAATGTAGGGACTTTCCTCAAGTTCGTAGTAATCGTATGTATACGAGTAGTTTTCATAATCTTCGGAGGAAAGGTGTAAAGGTTGCTCGGCTTCTTCCATTTTAAATTAGGGCTTTAGATAGTTTTCCTGGGTAGAGAAATGAATTAACAAATGTTAAAATAGTGAAAATAGCAACAAAATATAGCAATATAGTGTTTTACACATCCTTCACGTTGTATTTCTGCTCAGTTGTAAAAATGCTCTATTTTCTATGTTTCTGTTTACATGTCTTTTCGCTTTCAAGCTTTACTTCTAGGTCTTGATGACATCAAGTCCACAAGTAAGCATACAGCACATTGACATGTCTCAGACAGAGCCCCAAACTTGCCTTACCCCATAATCACAGCATACAGTGCTTCTGCTGCAGCAAGGGATTCTGGGTAATGACATGCAAATGAGCACACATAGTTGATGGCCATGCACTTCTTTAACGCAGGTTTTGTTAGGTAAAATGGC
The DNA here is from genome assembly GCF_040206685.1 of Ascaphus truei. Taxonomy (NCBI): domain Eukaryota; kingdom Metazoa; phylum Chordata; class Amphibia; order Anura; family Ascaphidae; genus Ascaphus; species Ascaphus truei. Next base: position 57,654,275 of record NC_134489.1, on the reverse strand, counting down.
AGACATAAGATTAAAGGAATCCTTGTTAATGTCGAAAAGAAGCAAAAAAGTGACACACCAAGTACTCATTAGCATGTCATTACCCAGAATCCCTGGTTGCACTGGAAGCACTGTATGGTGTGTGAGTATGGGGTCTTTAATACATGTCAATTGCAGCTCATGGACTGAACATTGATTTTACCTGATTCTCCTGAGTTACAGAACAGATATACAGAAGCTGCAATTTCACACTTTATGGAACAGAGACCTTTCTTCCTCTTTTACCAGAAGTTAATGCGATATTCTTGTATGCTATATTGCTATTTTGACATTCCTGCTGCACGGTGGAATATGTTGATGCATTATACATGAATTATAATACTAATGGTACACACATTAAAAAATAAAAACTGAAAGATGGTATTCATAATTCTCACTGCAAGTAAAACAAAGCAGAGCAGTCCACTCTGGCAACGAACAGGTTATACCAATGTAACAAACCTTAATGCAAAACGGTCACCTTATTGAATTAATAGGAAACTAGAAAGATTTTTGGTTTGTTGTCAGCGGTAACCCTGAGAAATCAGAATTCATGCCAATTAGAGTACTAATTCCCCCTGGTTTTTTTTAACACTATCCCCTCTTTCCCCCTCCCAGGGGGTCCTGTTGCAGCTTCTTATTGACCCCTGTGATGCAGAGAATTTAAAAACCAGGAGGTGGTATCTTTCTCTGTATGTATCTCAAGAATCAGGGGGTCCCTGGAGCTGAAAATAATGCATTACAGCTCTAGTGACCCCCCCGACCCCCATGCAGTAAAAAAGAAGGAGTTTTGGTAAGAGGGACTGCTGCTTTAACTCCACTGTGTCATCTCTCCAAGGACTAAACTTAGGCTAAGGCCCCGGTCACGGCGCTGTAATGCGCGCCCGCGCTTTTGGCTGCGCGTTCCGGCGATTCCCTGGTCTGCAGCTCACTGCAGGAGCAGAGACCGGGGGGGGGGGGGCGTGGCGGAGGAGTGACGGGGCGCGGCCATGACGTCACCCGGCAGGTTTGCCCTCATTGGCTGAACCGCCACGGGGCGTGCCTAGCCGCTCGACGCGAGTTCCTGCTCTCAATTCTATTGAGAGCAGGAGTAGCTCTCGCGCGAGCGCTGCGGCCCCCCCTCGCAGCGGGCCCGGCGCCATTGCGGGGAGGGCTCTCGTGAGCGCAGCGTCCGCCACAGCGGACGCTGTAGCAGGCAGCGGGGGCAAGGCCTAAGCAGGGAAGGGCACGCTGCTTGTGGCAAGGTATGGTATGTGCTGGTCAACACACAGTGACATCACACAAAAGGGAGGCGCTAAGGGAAATCAAATCCAACATAATCTTAACATGTTTACGATTGGGCAATGAAAAAAGTATTTAAAAAAATACCTGTAGATGACTGATTTTTTAAAAACTGGTTGGAAAGAAAAAATGGCACTCCAACGGGCTTTGCACAAGTTGTATGGAAAAGTAGTGAGCAACAGGATCGGCATGTCGGTCCCTACATGGACCTTTGTCAAGATGCTTGCTACTGATTTTTGAAACTGCCATTGCTTCATTATGTATGTATGTATAACTTTATATAGCGCCTGTCACGTACGGAACACCTGTGAGCACATGACCTGCATATGGGACATGGGTTAATACACAGCTTGCAAGCTGTCCCACTTTTCACCTTCCAAAGGTGCCTCAAATGAACAATATCTCCCCTCAATCCATCCTCATATACTATCAGTCACGTACAGCACACATGTGACTTAGATATCACCTGAGATCAGACTCCAAAAGACTGTTCATGGTCCCAAGGCTCAACAAAGTATCCGGCCGCTCCTCCTCCTCTTACCGTGCACCCCAAAACTGGAACAACCTATCAGAGTCTCTTACATCCACCACCAGTTTAAGTTCTTTCAAATCTAAGGCTGTCTCACATTTTAATCTGGTCTGTAACTGTTTCATACGCCCATAATATATATTATCTTTAACTGTGCACGCAATGTCTTGTATATAATGTATACCCTGCTCATTTATGTAACTGTATTTGTAAACATGTATTTGTCATCATAACTCTGTGCCCAAGACATACTTGAAAACGAGAGGTAACTCTCAATGTATTACTTCCTGATAAAATATTTTTTAAATAAATAAATATGCAGCCAGGGTTAATACACACGGTTACTCTAGCCAACTCAGCTCTCTCCTCTGCAAGGTACTGTGAATGAGTTAATTTTAACCCTTTACTCAATTGCAATCAGATCTATACTCTACCACCACCCGAGAAATTATGCAAAATATGTAAATTCATATATCTGCCAGGGTCTCAGGTCCCGGTTTATTATAGAAAAAACTATGCACTGAATACATAAAAATCTGGTGTAGCAAAATGTTTCTGAAAATGTAAATACTCTATCCAGAGCGTGCAACAGTTCACTTAGAGCCCCAAAGAATTACTTATGAAAGACTTGTTTGATATATATAAAAATACAGTGCTTCAGATTACAGAAAAAGATAATTACAATAACAGAATTACAGTAAATGCAGAACTGTTTCTTAAAATAACAGGATAAAACATAAAATAGAAACCCCTATACAGTACCTTTCCCCCAGAGAAGTCACTTGTACAGAAATTTAAAAGTTCACCTAAGTCACAGGGATAGAAATATAAAAGTTCACCTGTTTGGTCCAAAACACACCTCTGTAGAATTCTGATTTCATAACTCCAGGCCAAGACCTATATACCATTCGTTTTCCCTTGAGAATGACATAAGCCCATGTCACAGGATGACTAGGACTAATACCAGGGATCAATATCGCCAGACAGAAACACAAGCGTTTATAAAATTAATTTATTGGAAAAATATATCCACAACAGCACAAATACACAGATAACACTCCCACTTAACTGGGGTAACTGGGAGCACCCTATAACGTAGGTGCGGGGACCCCAATTAGGCAGTCCCCCCGTTCTGGTCCCACCCTGTGTTGAAGCAGTTACCCCTTCAGCAGCCCCAAACCAACTGACACTCAGGTGCTTAGAATTCTGAGATCTGCAACTGTCACTAACTGAGTGGCTGGGATTGGCTGGCATTCCCTCAGCCATAGAACCATCAGGTCCTAACGCCTCCCCTTTTTACCTCATGCAACATAACCTGAGTTCAGGAAAAGGTCACAGGCAATCTTTGAAACTTTCGAGCTGAAACACAGTGTAGAGGGAGAAAGGGAGTGGCCCGGTATTAAAGGGGTTGCACCCCATTTGGCCATCCCCTGACCTCACCAGGGAGACAAGGGGTTAACTGGGCTGAGGTCCAGAAATGTGATTTAACCCTTGTTATGACATGAAAATGTATATTCCCCTGTTCCCATGCTTTATTGTAACATCTGGTTTAATCAGTGTCTGCATCACACACACACTAGGATCCATCCGGGAGTACATGGGTTAATAGTTCTTTATTGATTATAGCCCTTTGTGTAATTTTCCCGCCTTTTCAGGTACCATTTTGCAGGGTCCCATAGGCCGCCATTGGAGCTCCATGCGTTTCAATGGCGAATCTTGCTGTTTTGGTCCTGTTTCCTGTGAAGACCAGCAGATGGCGTCCGAAAGGAGGAGCGGCGGTTTCCCATTGTAAGTCAATGGGCTCATTGACTTCAATGGAGGTTCCTCGACGGCGCCTTCCAGGAACGAGTTGGCTGCCGTCCAAACCGTAAAACCGCAAAGCGGATACTTTTTCTATAAGAGAGCTTTGATCACTTAACAGTCAAGTTCAACGACAAGTGGCGTGGGAATAAACAGTTCTAGAGCACATAGAAATAAAATTCTTTTTGCCCCTAGTTCCTAGACCTCCCCCACTCGACCACAACCGGGTCCCCGAATCCTGGACCCCCGATAAGGGTCGAACTGAGAAGAGCGGGTCGCGCCATAGGTTCCAATGGCGGCAGCAGAAACAGCTCAAGAAAACGGCTAAGTGTAAAAAGCTGAAATGTAGGAATCCATAGCTCCGGTTCCGCAGGGTCCAGAGGATCAGGGTATGGGGTACCTGTAGTCACTGCTCCGGCATCGCTGCAGAACCATCCTTGACCCTCTTGGACCAACCCGACGGAGTATGGACCCCCTTGAAATTTCAGGACTTTTCCCATAGAAAAAAAAAAAAAAAAAAATAGAAAGAAAAAATAAAAAATAAAAAAAACTAGAGACTTTTCCCATAGACTCCAATGGCGGCCAATCTCCATTGACCGGCTATGGTGAAAACCCCCATTGACTTCAACGGCGGCGTTGCTCCGTTGAAAGTCTATGGCGGCGGATTCCCATAGCCGCCAACGGCGGCGGTTTGCCATTGAAAGTCTATGGCGACGGAGCCCGTTGTTTTCAATGGGGATTTAGTGAAAAACCGTGATTTAATTTACAGCGGAGTGTTTTGTATTAAAATAGGAAACGGTTTAAGGTGTATTTGTGTAACTCCGGTTCCGAAGGTCGTAGCAAGTCTCAAATTGGCCCATAGGTTGTCCCAGTTCCAGCATTGAGAACTGGGAAGTTTGGACCCGCTGGACCCAATGGAACCGGATATTTTAATATGTTTGTGTTTTATCTTTAATACTGTGTCCCAAAGCAAGGATAAAACCCAGAGGAAATTCCTTTGCATACCAGGGTAGCATATGGCCAGAGAGGCGACCCAATGTCTAGGACTTAAGTATTGTTCAAAGGATTTTGTCACCCTCACTGTTTACCTGAGGGCAGAGACGGCTCAAACCAGAGCAGTCTATAAGTGTCCCATTTAACACCTCACAACAAAGGGTATCCTGCCAGAAATTCTATTTAGTAGACTGGCTGGCATTCCTGATGCAGATGAGGGGCTACAGAAATGAGACCCCAGAGTTCTAATGCGCATGTGCCAACTAGCAGGGGGGCATGTATCAAAATGTGTTCCCACGTTAAAGAGTGGCTAGAGGTAATTGAAGACCAATCACCTGTACTTAATGTTAAGGATAGGGTTACAAAAGATATATAAACCGTGGTAATCCCTATCCTCTTTGTCTTCTGAAATCATCTTGATTGTACCTGATTGCGAGAGAATTGCTATGCAACATACTTCTCATCCCCCATCCCCAAAGTAAGTGTACTTCTTGTCTGTTACTGTATTATTTCGTGTGTTCACCTATCCAAAGGAATAAATATACTTTATTATATCTAAGCCTCGTTCAGTTCAAACTCAGTTATTTGGTGTAAATTACAACCTGTCATAAGCTATCTTCACAGGCTTGTAAGTTAACTGGTGGCAGCGGCGGGATTGAACTGGACCTGGATTACAGTATTCTGTGGGGTACTGTGATCCAGTGGGAACTTGATGGTAATTGCAAGTTCCTGGGACTAAAGATATTGAACACACGGTAGTGCAACAAGTAACGCAAGTTGTCACACCACCTCACTGCTGTGACCCAGAACCATGAGTGAAGCGGAAAACGTCTACTACCTGAGGACTAGAACTCAGCTAAAAGACAAGTGCCGTGAATATGGACTGGAATATGAGGACCAGGAGGTCGCAGACATGATTGCCCGGCGTGCAGAGTCTCAGGATACGGCTCAGCTTGCCCTTGTACAGCTGCCCGGAGATCAGGGACTGAACCCAGTGCCGGGACGGCAGAATCCCGGGGAGGGAACGAGTGCACCTCCCGGGACAAGTGCGAAAGGAGGGGCACTGATGGCTGCGGCCACCAGTCCGTTTACCCCTGAAATGTTGGCACTGATTACAACGTGGGGAGACCGAGGGACAGCGGAGGAGCGGCTAAAGTTTATCTCTATGGCAGTGAACAGACCCGCTTATTGCCCCCCGGTCCAACCCCGCAAAAATGAACTCCAACTGGACAAGCACAGTCTCACCAAGTACGTGGAAGGCACTGATCGGATCGACATATTTTTAAAGAACTTTGAAACGCAGTGCCGGCGGTACGGGGTGCTTCCCCAGCATAGGGTTGCACGCTTGGACCCGCTACTCTCCGGCTTGGCTAAGCAGACATTGATGGCGCTTCCAGAGGAGTATGCTGATGATTATGCCCACCTGAAAGAACTATTGCTATTTCAGCACGGTTTTACCCCTGAATCTTACCGGGGTAAATTCCGACTGGAGGAGAGGCAGCCTCAGGAGACCTATGTCACCTATGTGACCCGCATGGCTTTATACGGGCTACACTGGGTGGAGGGCTGTGAGGCCAAGACTTACCAACGCCTGCTGGACCTCATCTTTCAGGAACAGCTCATGCAGCAGTGCCCGCCGGCGGTGAGGGCTTGGGGGTATGACAAAAAGCCCAAGACTTACACAGAGGCGGCGAGTCTTGCAGATGACTATGTGGTTAGCTGATCCCAGATGACCGCAAAGGCCACTGATACACACACACACCCACTGATACACACACCCACTGATACACACACACACACTGATACACACACACACACACTGATACACACATACCCACCCACTGATACACACACACACACTGATACACACACACACACTGATACGCACACCCACCCACCCACTGATACACACACCCACACCCACTGATACACACACCCACTGATACACACACCCACCCACTGATACACACACACACCCACTGATACACACACACACTGATACACACACACACACACTGATACACACACACACACACACCCATTGATACACACCCCCACCCACACCCATTGATACACCCCCCCACTTACTGATACACACACACCCACTGATACACGCACACCCATCCACTGACACACACCCACCCACCCACTGACACCCACCCACTGACACACACACACACACACACACACACACACACAGACACACACACACACACCCACTGACACACACACACACTGACACACACACACACACACCCACACAACCACTGACACACACACGCCCACTGATACACACACCCACTGATACACACACACACACACACTGATACACACACACCCACAGATACACACTGACACCCACACACACACTGATACGCACACCCACCCACCCACTGATACACACACCCACAACCACTGATACACACACCCACCCACTGATACACACACACACACACACCCACTGATACACACACACACTGATACACACACACACACACACACACACAGATACACACACACACACACACACACCCATTGATACACACCCCCACCCACACCCATTGATACACACACACACTTACTGATACACACACACCCATCCACTGACACACACACACCCACTGACACACACACACACACACACACACACTGACACACACATACACACCCACTGACACACACTGACACACACACACACTGACACACACGCACACACACACACTGACACCCACACCCACCCACAGATACACACTGACACACACCCACTGATACACCCACCCATTGATACACCCACACACACACACTGATACACACCCACCCACTGATACACACACACACACTGATACACACATACACACTGATACACTGATACACACACACACACACACACACCCAGATACAAACCCACTGATACACACACACATCCACTGATGCACACACACACACACTGATACACACACACACACTGATACACACACACCCGCCCACTGATACACACACACGCACCCACTGATACACAAACCCACCCACTGATACACCCACACGCACTGATACACACACACACCCATTGATACACATCCCCCACCCACACCCATTGATACACACCCCCACCCACTGATATACACACACACACACCCACACCCACTGATACACACACACCCACTGATACACACACACACACCCACACACACTTATACACATACACACACACACCAACTGATACACACACACACCCACTGATACACACACCCACACACCCACACACACTGATACACACACCCACTGATACACACACCCACACACCCACACACACTGATACACACACCCACTGATACACACCCCCACCCACTGACACACCCCCACCCACTGACACACCCACCCACTGATACACACACTCACCCACTGATACACACACACACACTGACACACACACACACACACACACACACACACACACACACACACACACACACACACACACACACACACTGATACACACACACCCACCAATACACACACACACACACACACACTGATACACACACACACTGACACACACACACTGACACACACACACACACACACACTGATACACACACACACCCACCCACTGATACACCCACCCACCCACACCCACTGATACACACACACACACACCCACTGATACACACACACACACACCCACTGATACACACACACACACACACACACTGATACACAAACACACACACACACTGATACACACACACCCATTAATACACACCCCCACCCACACCCATTGATACACACCCCCACTTACTGATACACACACACACACCCACTGATACACAGACACCCACCCACTGATAGACACACACCCATCCACTGACACACACACACACACCCACTGATACACACACACACACACACACACACACTGATACACACACACACACACACACTGATACACACACACCCATTAATACACACCCCCACCCACACCCATTGATACACCCCCCCACTTACTGATACACACACACACACCCACTGATACACAGACACACACCCACTGACACACACACGCCCACTGATACACACACACCTACTGATACACACACACCCACTGATACACACACACACCCACAGATACACACACCCACACCCACCCACAGATACACACTGACACCCACCCACTGATACACCCACCCACTGATACACCCACACACACACACTGATACACACACATCCACTGATACACCCACACACACCTATACACTGATACACCCCACCTCCCCCTGCACCGCCCGTCAGCGACAGAAGTCACTGCTCGCCGAGCCCGTGGACCGGACGGGGGGAGATCCCGCCCGCCAGACCTGGCTCCGCTCTCTCCCACCTATCGGGGATAAGGCTGCGCACCTGTGCAGAAGCAGGGAGTTCCCCAACTGTCCCCTCGAGCCATCCGCGCTCCCGCCAACCCTGCTCCCCCCCGCACCTACCTCTCACCCGGGCAGCAGCAGCAGCTACAGGGAACGGAAGCAGAGGGGGGGGGGGGGAAGCGCCAAACAGCCAACTGCTGTCCCCGCTCCCACCTCCCTGTCCGCACGGGCCTCGGCGATCGGGGAGGAAGCGGAGAAAGCCCGCCCCCGGCATCCTCCAGCCAATCACCTGCAGCCCGGCATATTAGAAGCCCAACCCCCTGAAATTCAAAAAAATACTCACCGGCCGGGCTGCCGCATCCTCGCCGCCACCACGCACCGCATCTACAGTACAAAACAAACGGGACCAGGGAGAAAAAACAGGACATTGCCGGGACGGACTGGCAGCTGGGACAGCACAGAAAAAAATGGTACTGTCCTGGCAAAACCGGGATGCCTGGTCACCCTAGCTAACAACCTTTACTGAACACAATAATAGTGGTACCCTGTACCACACAGTAAAATAGACCCCAATCTGATACCAACAGTGAGTGTCCCCAGAGTACATTGGGTGCCAGGCACCAATTCCCTGATGTCCCTTTCCCAAAGTCAAGGCCCACACAAAGTGTTGGAGATAGCGCTATCCCGTGGAGTGTTAGTGCACTTGGTTAGGTACCTGCCCGGGGCTCCAGCACCCGGGTATTGCAGAATAACAAGGAGAATCTATCTGTACCAATGTTGTCGTCCGACTCTGAGTGGGGTGAATTTCCTTGTGGACAATATCACCATACCATCTTAACCGCGTAGCTGGTCTGGTCCCAGACCACAGGCCGCAGTCACCGCGGGGCATCTCACTGGTGCTGTACATGACTATATGCAGCTACTGGGGAAAGGTCCCCGACTATGGGCTTTCCCTATAGCAGCCACAAGCTACAGTGAGTCGGGGCCTTGCTGGGACCTAAGGGGGGAGATCTGGCCTAGTCCAGGGGAGCACTGCTCCCTGGACACAACCTACTCCTCAGAGGTCCCTCTTCCGACTGGCGTGGTCTGCCGCGCACGAAAATTATCAATATCCTGAGCAGGGAATCCTCTCAGCCCTATTGGCTTAATTGCGTCCATGTGAAATGCCCCAGTGCAACGTGGGGCTTGTAGTTCTCCGTTGAGCCCTTCCCTGCACTGACTGCCTACTCTGCGCATGCGTGCACTTCTCTCTACTGGCCGTCGCAACCTGGGGATGTTCTGCGCATGCGCTAGCCTAAAGATGGCTGCGTCCTGCACTTGAAGCCTCCTCGCCGCTCTAATGGCACCCGGCTTCTCCCCACTCGCGCCGGGGGATCCCCTGCTGGATCGGAGGTACACGGGGAATCCGGGAGCCAAGAACTGCAGAGGGAGACCTTGCCACATAAATATGAATGAGTAAAAACCATAGAGATTTAAAAGTCCAATCTTGAGGGTGTAGCTATCTTCAACTGGAAGCAACCCAGGCGTTCCACAAGTAAACTATAGAGAGAGAGAGAAAACAGTACAAAAGCGCACACCTCATAGTATTAAAGGCTTTACTTAGCACATGAGTTAAAAATGCACTAGCTATATTGTAATGTTCATTATCTGGAAACAGAGCAGGAAGCCACCCATTTGAGTCATGTACTAAAAAATGAAACATCTGTAGGAAATATTTTGCAAGGATTTGTCATGCCACAAACAGTGCAGTTTCCAAGTTGTTTGTAAATTTAGAACAGTACAAATCGGCAAACCACAAGAAACAGAAGAAAACAAATCTTTGTAATATGTTTGCATAAGAGATGGGGAATAGCAGATGTGTGTAATCAGAACCCACCACAACCTTAGGCCAAGACCAAAGTGCAGGCGCGCTGCTGCAGAGGCGATTTGTGGGATGGGGAGATGCGACGGGGAGGCGTGCCCGTGATGTCACGTGAGCGGTTTGACCTCATTGGCTGAACCGTTCACGTGACCCGGCCGTGGTGCGACAAAATCAAATAATTTTGTTTGCCCGGGAATCTTGCGCCGTCACGCTTCTGCTCGCGCACGCTCTATGGCCTGCCTCATCGAGGTATGGCCTTTTGTTCATGTGCGCGGTCGTGGGGAATATGGACGCGGCTTTATATTCCAAAAACAAATACAAAACCCTTAACACAAAATGTATTTAGAACCAAAACCAGAACACCAAACCAAGTGCCCATCTGTAAATGTTTTTTTTGCCATATATTATTTCATTGTTTTAAGTTTTTTTGTTATACTATTTTAGTCTTCTAATTGTATGATTTCACATTGCATAGCCAGTATAACCAACTTCGCACTGATGAGACAAAAAGGTTGAATCAGCTGTCTGTGAGGAGGGTTGCTGGCTATGTACTTATTTAACCCAGGCTGTGCTGAAAAGCCGTGTAATATGGCAGACATAAGCTTACAGAGGTCCATATTAAAATGGATAAGAAGTAGAGAGTGACACACTGTGCTCATTTGCATGTAATTTCCCAGAATCCCTGGCTGCAGTGCAAGCACTGTATGCTAAGGTTGCGGCCAGGCAGGGAGGGAGCGCGATGACATCACGCGCTCTGCTCGGCTGGGAGATTTGTGGACAGCTAGGTACACGCGCGGGGGCCGGCCCTAATAATGTGCTCACACGTGATATATTATGATTTTATACTGATTGTTAGCATCACTCATGCTTTATTTTGCTATTTTGTCATTTTTCTGCTTATTTTGAGTGTTTTTTCCCCTCAATGTTTTGGTACAAATCCAAAAGCACACAAACTGACTTTATAAAAACACCAGAATCAACAAAAAAAATGTTTAGCGCCAAAACCACATGAGTCACTGTGCTCACCCTTCATTTTGATTAACAGTGCAGAAATATTAAATCCTCAGCTAAATAGCAGCCAACATACCCCAATACAGTAACATCTCAGGGGTACAACATCAAATGTATGAAACATTGATATCAGAACCATTGTACATGATTGCATGCAGTGGACACAGCTCTATCGCTTCCTACTCTGTGCAGAGGTATCTACAGAGAGAACATTAGGCTACACACTGTTTCTACCTGTGTTAACTGGATGTTATGACACCCAGGTTATTCAACACTGTTGTCAGCAGCAGGGGTTGCAGAGTGGTTTGTGTGTAGTTCTTGAATACACAGGTTTGTGAGTTTAGTTTTTTGCAGACTTTAAATCTATACTGTACCAACCAGGTTTTATTATAATTTAAAATCACAATGTCATACACCTCTGCATGTAATCTTAAAAAAATGTTCACATTCTCAGTTATTCACTGACCAAGGAATTTAAATCGTAGGATGTATGAAAATTAACCCCTTCTCAGGTAGGGAAGTGAAGAGATGGAATCGAATTACCTCATTCCAGTCCCACTGTCAACAACTATGTTCTGTAATCTTAACCATGCTGTGTAGCTCCACATATGCTTTTCCTTTTAATCTCTCACTTATTTATCATTGCGTTATGTCTTAGTGTTTGATTTAAGTTCATTGCTAGTTCATGTTTTCAGCTGGGTCCTACTGGGAATGTTGGCTCTGCTGGAGGTAGGGAAATCTTTGAAAAAAAGTATTAAGCAGCAGAGAAAACTTACCATTTACGGTTACCAGTAGTTAGTGCAGCTGGGTGTAACCTTAGAAGTAGGATGTGAAAATATGTGATTTGGAGTCGATCCTCCCTTCTGTCCAATTAAATACAAAGTACATGTAACGCCCAAGGTCTGCACAAAAGTCCTCTTGTTCTGTTTTACAGTTTTATTTCTTTTTTAATTTATTTATAAAAATGTTTTACCAGGAAGTAATACATTGAGAGTTACCTCTTGTTTTGAAGCATTTCCTGGGCACAGAGTTATAACAATACACGGTTACATTAAATGAACAGGGTTATACAGTCAATTCACAGACATTTCATGGACAGATAGTTGGAAACTTGGGTAGAGGGGATAAAAGGGCTGGTGAGTTTCAGATTGAAATAGAGAAACTTTAACATCACCAAACGGCAGCAAATGGCTCACACCCTTTAGCTGTGCCAAAGGCTGTCTGCTTTGGGGCTAGCACTTGTACACTGTAGGAGTTCCGGTTGAATGCAGCTGTGGATTCAAAGTCCTTTGTCTTCCTGGCTCATTAACATTCCAGTGGGTGGAGTTGACATTCCACATAGTACAAGCAAATGTTAACCCTTAGCACGCTGGTTCTGTGCAGAGGGGAGCAGCTCTTGGGTAACCCCATCAGGCGCGCACCTTTGGGGTGGTGCAGATGTACACTGAAGGGGTGCAGCTGTGGATTCAAACTCCTTTGTCTTCCTGGCTCATTAACATTCCAGTGGGTGGAGTTCACGTTCCACATAGCTAACAAGAGTGCACACTATTACCTACCTTAAAAAGTAGTGGCGCTAAAGTAGTGGGTCTCAAACAGGCCAGCTTTTATAGGTATCCCTGCTTCAGCACAGTCTTTGACTGAGCCACTGATTGACCAACCTGTGCTGAAGCAGATATCCATAAAACCCACCCTGCTGGTGGCCCTTGAGGACGGAGTTGGGACGCTTGCGCTAAAGTAACAAAAAACATACTGCTTAACAAACCCCTAAATTACTTAGGAATAATGTTTGAGTGAGAATTGGGAAAACAGTATTTTTACCATTCCAAACTTATTATAAAAAAAGATTATAGATGAATTCCAGAAATTGAGGGACCTTCCGCTGTCAGTGTTTGGTAGAGGATGAGTGATAAAGGTGATGTCGTTTGCAAGATTGTTATGTAACCCTCCCTGCCCGGCTGTAAGGGAGTTTACAACATGTGTGTGCTCGGGGGGTTACTCGGGGTGCATTACCTTCATCCAGGGTGATGGTCCGTGCAGGCTGGGCACACATGCAGATGGTACAGATGGGTGCCAGGAGTTTTGTAGCTCTGAAACAAACGTTCTTTATTTGCATTCTTTATGGTTCCAGCCAGTGGCGGATTTGTAAATCTGCCGCCCCTAGGCACTTGCATATGCCGGCCTCGTCCTTTCTGCCCCCCCCCCCCCCCTCCTCCTTCCGATTCACAACGTCAAATTAGTTTATTAAAAGGAAATTGTACATACACACAGCCCTTATATATACAAACACTCTGCAGCCGCCTGTATACACACAAACCCAAACACTTTGCAACCCCCCTCTATATACACAAACACACACTGCAGCCCCCCCCTCTACGCCCACAAAACACTCCGCTGCCCTCCTCCACCACCTAGTCACAAATCACACCCTGAAGACACACACACAGAGCAACCTCCCTCTACACCCACAAACACACTGCAGCCCACTGTGAACCCACAAAACTGCAGAGACACACACACACACACACCAAAAACACACTCTACACCCGTCCTCCACCCTCTACACCAGGCCTGCACAACTTATAAAGTGAAACGGGCCAAACTGCTCCAAGGAAAGCAGATTCGGGCCGCACTTTAATTAAAATTACTCCCCACCCACCCAACCCCATGTTCACAACTCTTACCCCCCCCCCCCCCCCCGCTCACAACTCTTGCCAGCGGTGGGGTCCGGCGGTCTCCATCTTCTCCCCTGAAAATTCTTCTTTTTCACCCGCAGGTCCTGAAAAAAATGGCCGTGCGGCGTCAAATATCAAAGGGACGCCAAGTGACGTTGTGGCATCACATAGCGCCATGTTGTGTGCCGCCGTGATGTAATGGCATCCCGTTGCCATGGCAACGCTGCGTCATTTGACGTCGCATGGCCATTTTTTTCAGGCCCTGCAGGGGAAACAGAAGAATTTTTAGGGGAGAAGATGAAGATCGCCCCACCCCACCGCTGGACCACACGGACCACACAGTGAGTCCGGGCAGGCCTGCTCTACACCCACTGAAGACACACACACACACACACACACACACACTGCAGCCCCCTCTAAACCCACAAAACACACTACACACACACACTGCCAATAATACAGAATAACAAATTTGATCACTACAATGACCATACAAGAGTAAATAGACAATATATCGGAATTGTACAACTTAGTGAGGGATGATGGACATGAGCAAATTTTACAGAACACCTTCACAGCATTGCAGAAAGATTTCCCAGAAATACACGACATAGATGAACTCCTGGTGGGATTAACAAATGTATATAAAAACTGACACCATCGGAAACTTGGAGAGAAGTCTAATTTAAAATAACGCACAGGGCATATATTGCTTTCAACAAAACTCCTCACCCATCAGCAGGCACCATCAATCAATGCCCTAAGTGTCATACAGTATGTTGAAAGTGGACAAACATTGCTTATTGTTATGTAGCCCTATTAAATATTTATGGGATCCCGGGAAAGATGCAGGTTTCTTTTCAGATATGGAGAGACAAGGGGATTAGAACTCTGGGCCTGTTGCTAGATGTGAACAATGGTAGGTTCTTGACGTTCCAAGAACTGAAAGATCAAATGGAACTGCCTCAAAAACATCACTTCCCTTATATACAAGTAATGCATTATTGCAAGAGTATGGAAAGTCATAAATCAGATCTATTGGAAATAGATGTTTTTAATGTCTTTTTTGAGGATGCTAATAGTACCAAATATTCTATCTCAGATTTATATGATTGGATTAGGGACAAGAACTATGAGAAAGATCTAAGAAAAATGTTCACTAGGTGGGAAAAAGATTTCCAATGAATTGAACGAGTTGAACTGTTACTCAAAGGGTTAACTCGGGTCAGGAAAATGATAATTTCTGAGGAGTTGAGAAAGATGCAATATAAGATACTGCATAGGGCCAATTATGCTTTTGATATGAATTATAAGGGGATAGAGAAATCTAAAAATAAGTGTCCCAAGTTCTCCCAGGAAAGAGCAGATTTAAAACACTGTTTGTGAGATTGGTTATTTCTGATTTTTGGGATAAAGTTCTGCAGTATATACAAGAATTTATTGGGGTAACTACAATAAAAGAGCCCTTAGCCTTGCTGTTTGGAAATATGGAAAGTTGGAAAGAGGTCAATGTAAGGAGCAATGTCCCAAGGCTAGCAGAGATTGTTTTGCTAGCAGCAAGGAAAACAGTGGTGGTGAAATGGATAAAGCCTGAACCCCCACTTTATATATTTTAATCGATTATCTGAATAAATTGATGATGATGATGGACAAATTAGAAACTGATATAAATAAAGAATTAAGAACCGAGAATTTAAAAAAAAATGGGAAACGTTTATTGATTCTATGTTGTAACAAGATAGGGATTCAATTATACAGACATTTGAGCATACCTCTTGGGGTCTCCTCAGGCTGAGTGCGGTGGGTCACAGATAATTTTGCCCTTGAGGAAATATGATAGTATATTGTTGATGGGGGAAGATTGTGAATGGGGAGTCATGCCAGATTCTGTTAGGAGGCTGTGTGGTGATAGCTTTGATGTTAATCTTTGAAAATGCTATTATCTTTATTTTTTTTCTAATTATTATTATTGGTGTTAATGTGTTAAATTTTTAAATTATAAGTATGATGAGCAATACCAAAATTAATTGTGTAAAAGTATGTTTTTCTACGTTTCTTTCTTTTTTTTTTCTGTATTGTAATGTTGTAGTTTATTGCTGGTAAACCCAATAAAAAAAACTATTTAAAAAATCAACCATTTCTGGGATGAAATTATGGGTTATATAGCAAAAATACTAAAAATCACTAAATACAAGATTCCAATGGTGTTACTATTAGCCAACATAGAACCATGGTTAGATGAGGCTGGAAAACAACCAGAGCAGTCAAGGATTCTGAAGTGGTGCTACTGGCAGCTGGAAAAGCAACAATGCTGCAATGGATATTCCCATTGCCTCCAACATTAGATATAGTCAAGGCCTATTTATTTAATTTGATGTCCATGGACAAAATAGAGGCGAGTTTCAGTGAAGAGCTTAATACAACACATTATTTTTCCAAAAATGAGGATGGTTCAACGTCGCTTTATCGGACAAGGCCACGGCAGCCATAGAAAAAAGTGTTCTCGGTCATGACATGGTGTCTAACCAGCTTCTCACTCAAAATAAAAATACAATGCCCATTATCAGGGCAAAACCTAGAAAACAAACGACAACCTTGAACAACTGATGTATAAAATACTAAGAGACAGACATTGTAGTTAAGGGGGGGAGGGGGAGGGGAAAGTTTACATTTAATATTAATTTAAATGTTAAGCAAGCTCGATATTGGTAAAAATAAAAAAAGATGAATAATTAAGCCAGAAAGACATTGAGAACATGCAATGGGGGATGTCTATATACAAGTAACATATAAGATACTCCATGAGGGTCACAAACAGGAACGTAACCGTTGGAATGAAATCATATTGTTAACTTATCATGTAGCCTGTTATGATATGAGAAATGTCTGAGACCCCCTACCATGTATGTACAAGGTAACACGGAAATGTGTTGAAAATGTTACCTGCTGTGATTGGTATATGTATAATGATTCCAATAAAAAGAAAAAACAGTAGTGGCACTGCAGATTAAAATGAAAACAATCTACACTTATTAAACATTGGGTCAAAGCCATAAGAACCTAATTTTAGAAATACAGGCATACCCCGCTTTAAGGACACTCACTTTAAGTACACTCGCGAGTAAGTACATATCGCCCAATAGGCAAACGGCAGCTCACGCATGCGCCTGTCAGCACGTCCTGAACAGCAATACCTGCTCCCTACCTGTACCGAAGCTGTGCGCAAGCAGGGAGACTATAGAGCCTGTTACAAATGCGTTATTTACATCAGTTATGCACGTGTATGACGATTGCAGTACAGTACATGCATCAATAAGTGGGGAAAAGGTCATGCTTCACTTTAAGTACATTTTCGCTTTACATACATGCGCCGGTCCCATTGCGTATGTTAATGCGGGGTATGCCTGTATGCAATGTTTTTTTTTTTGCTATAAAAAGGGTGAGTCCTTCTGAAAATAAATTATTTTTCCTTAAAATGTAAGTGGAGCTGGAAATCCTTCTATAAAAAGTAGTAATATTCTGGGTTTGTAAAACAAACAAACAAACAAACAAAAAACTATAGTTCTGCTCTGTAACCTTCAGTACCATCAGAACCAGTGATGCCCACAGAAAGCATTCACTACTCATGTCCCACAGTGGACGCCATTGGACATGTCCATACTTCCCTTGTTTGAAAGTTGGTAACCCAACCTGCAATGCAACTGCACAGGAGATGCCTCTAGCGCAAATGGCTTATGTATCAGCAGTTGAGTAGACAGTAAGAAATGAAAGGTATGTGTACTAGAGTAGTAGGCCTGCCAAGTCTACTCTGCTACATGAGCTTATCCAACATGCTGAGAAGCAGTTGCCTAGTGCGAATTCGAGATCAGCTCCATTGTCCTTTCTCCGGTATGGGGA
The DNA here is from genome assembly GCF_040206685.1 of Ascaphus truei. Classification (NCBI taxonomy): domain Eukaryota; kingdom Metazoa; phylum Chordata; class Amphibia; order Anura; family Ascaphidae; genus Ascaphus; species Ascaphus truei. Next base: position 57,635,858 of record NC_134489.1, on the reverse strand, counting down.
AGACTGCTTTCTGAATAAGGGTCATATAGACTTTGTTAAATTTAATGTAATTTATTAATACAGAACCTCAAAATCTCACTTATTACAGTCCTTTGATGTCGATATCTCAGATATGGGCCCAATATTTACTAAGCAGTGCTATTCCATAGAACAGGTTTCCGGTGCTGGAATGTGGAATAGCACTGCTTAGGAAACATGGGCCATAGACATCTGAGATAGCCATAGAAATGCACAAAAAAAACCTAAAGATTTAACTACTGTAGGTGCGAACAGACAGCTAAAAAGGTGCTAACCTTTACTGCATCCTCAAGCGGAGAGCGCACCAAAGTAAATACGTGAATTAAAAAAAAATAACAGTGTTTTCGGCTCCCTTTGAAAGTTTAGATTACCTTTGTAAGAGATGTGTGCAGAGGTTCATATAATGGAGACCGATTAGGGTGAAATGATATCTTGGCTTTATTGAGCCTGTTCCTTTATCCAGGCAAAATAACAAACCCCTATCCCTTTGTAAGGGCTAACTTACTTCCCCAGACCCTATCTGCAGGACTGGAGAGATATTCCCATTACCAGTCTATCACCCCAAAGTCCCAGGAAGTCCCTTAAGCAGGGGGCCCTCCATGTCAGCCTCTGGCAGGTTCCTGGGTTCTCTGCGTCCAGGAAATATACGTCTCCTGGTGTCTTGATCTCAGCACAGTCTTTGTGCTCAAGACTGTATCTGTGTGCAGGCTTTCCTGTCTCCTGTCAGCCCAAATGTGAGCTAAGGAATCTCTCTCCTGTGTCTCACATGAGGCTTTTTACAGAGCTCTCTAGTTAATTGAGGGGCTGCAATTAACACTCTCTCTCTCTGCTGGATTCTCAGAGCTTCGATGCTGCTTTATTTAAACAGGGATAAGTCCGTTACAACCTTAAAGTAACATTTTTCCTTTTTGTATCTTGTAAAAAATAAAATAAAATAAAAAACCTATATGATTTTTTTTCCTCCAGGCTGGCTGGATTCATGTTTATCAGCTTCCTATGTTTATCGGTTTGACTCATGATTGCATCATAATTATTTCGCAAAGAACCACATATTTCGCTAGGACTGAACTTTTTAAAAGGGTAAAAGCCTTCTATGACTAAAGTGAACTCATGGCAGTGATATGTTCTATAGCATAAGTGGCCAACTCTAGTTCTCAAGGGCCACCAGATCAGGTGTTAAGGATATCCCTGCTTCAGCACAGGTGGCTCAATCAATGGCTCAGTCGTTGACTGATTGAGCCACCTGTGCTGAAGCAGGGATATCCTTAAAATCTGACCTGGTGGTGGCCCTTGAGGACTAGAGTTGGCTACCCGTGTTCTATAGATTCAATGTAGGTACACATGTAGCAAAACTTACTGTCCCCAGCGTTGTGGCTCAAAAAGCAAAAAGCTGCAGCGCTGGGGACTGTCTCTGCAGCGATCTCGCTGCAGGGGGTAAAGCGCCCAGATCAGAACCTCCCACAGCGTTAATCCCTCTGGGTTGCGATTAAAGTTTGCTACATCTGTAACTGACTCAATTTTTATACAAATTAAACAAGCAAAAGTATCTTGAAAGAAACTTTAAAGTCTCCATAGTCACCACATTTCTGGAGTATATTTATGTAATCTCTTTTGTGATAACAGTGTTAGTAAATGGTTCTATATGCCGGGATATTGCTCACCCAGAGTCTCTCTCTTTGATGCTGTATGTAACTAATGATGTCAGCATAATTTAAGAGATTAAATCAGCATTCTGCGCTCCATCATGGGGCAGAATATGTCCCTACAGGACACAAAATGTGTGCCTATTAGTGACCTGCAGCCATAGCCCATATTTGTAGTCATTTTTTATGTCAAATCCCGCCCAAAAATAAAACAAGGGGACAAATACCAGGGGTAACAGGGGGTCCCAGACATCAGGAGAACATGGATGAGCTGCCCAATTTTTTTTAATTTTTTATTATT